>NW_028270136.1:0-300000 GCF_056152115.1 Neolamprologus brichardi
ATATAAAGTTGTACAAAAACGCTTTATTTCGTCAAGCCAGTGCGTTTCTTACGATTACATGCATTTGAATGGGGAGCTCGCCCGAAACAAAGTATAGGTTTTCATTATGTGAATAACTTGAAAATCTTAGCTCAAACAGCTGCAAAACCTGTGTGCCCAGCACGGGGATATAGAAGTGTATGAGATAAAGCCATAAATATGTGTGTCTGAGTCTTCTATCAAAAGTTACAGCTATTTATATGAAGTTGTACAAAAACGCTTTATTTCGTCAAGCCAGTGCGTTTCTTACGATTACATGCATTTGAATGGGGAGCTCGCCCGAAACAAAGTATAGGTTTTCATTATGTGAATAACTTGAAAATCTTAGCTCAAACAGCTGCAAAACCTGTGTGCCCAGCACGGGGATATAGAAGTGTATGAGATAAAGCCATAAATATGTGTGTCTGAGTCTTCTATCAAAAGTTACAGCTATTTATATGAAGTTGTACAAAAACGCTTTATTTCGTCAAGCCAGTGCGTTTCTTACGATTACATGCATTTGAATGGGGAGCTCGCCCGAAACAAAGTATAGGTTTTCATTATGTGAATAACTTGAAAATCTTAGCTCAAACAGCTGCAAAACCTGTGTGCCCAGCACGGGGATATAGAAGTGTATGAGATAAAGCCATAAATATGTGTGTCTGAGTCTTCTATCAAAAGTTACAGCTATTTATATGAAGTTGTACAAAAACGCTTTATTTCGTCAAGCCAGTGCGTTTCTTACGATTACATGCATTTGAATGGGGAGCTCGCCCGAAACAAAGTATAGGTTTTCATTATGTGAATAACTTGAAAATCTTAGCTCAAACAGCTGCAAAACCTGTGTGCCCAGCACGGGGATATAGAAGTGTATGAGATAAAGCCATAAATATGTGTGTCTGAGTCTTCTATCAAAAGTTACAGCTATTTATATGAAGTTGTACAAAAACGCTTTATTTCGTCAAGCCAGTGCGTTTCTTACGATTACATGCATTTGAATGGGGAGCTCGCCCGAAACAAAGTATAGGTTTTCATTATGTGAATAACTTGAAAATCTTAGCTCAAACAGCTGCAAAACCTGTGTGCCCAGCACGGGGATATAGAAGTGTATGAGATAAAGCCATAAATATGTGTGTCTGAGTCTTCTATCAAAAGTTACAGCTATTTATATGAAGTTGTACAAAAACGCTTTATTTCGTCAAGCCAGTGCGTTTCTTACGATTACATGCATTTGAATGGGGAGCTCGCCCGAAACAAAGTATAGGTTTTCATTATGTGAATAACTTGAAAATCTTAGCTCAAACAGCTGCAAAACCTGTGTGCCCAGCACGGGGATATAGAAGTGTATGAGATAAAGCCATAAATATGTGTGTCTGAGTCTTCTATCAAAAGTTACAGCTATTTATATGAAGTTGTACAAAAACGCTTTATTTCGTCAAGCCAGTGCGTTTCTTACGATTACATGCATTTGAATGGGGAGCTCGCCCGAAACAAAGTATAGGTTTTCATTATGTGAATAACTTGAAAATCTTAGCTCAAACAGCTGCAAAACCTGTGTGCCCAGCACGGGGATATAGAAGTGTATGAGATAAAGCCATAAATATGTGTGTCTGAGTCTTCTATCAAAAGTTACAGCTATTTATATGAAGTTGTACAAAAACGCTTTATTTCGTCAAGCCAGTGCGTTTCTTACGATTACATGCATTTGAATGGGGAGCTCGCCCGAAACAAAGTATAGGTTTTCATTATGTGAATAACTTGAAAATCTTAGCTCAAACAGCTGCAAAACCTGTGTGCCCAGCACGGGGATATAGAAGTGTATGAGATAAAGCCATAAATATGTGTGTCTGAGTCTTCTATCAAAAGTTACAGCTATTTATATGAAGTTGTACAAAAACGCTTTATTTCGTCAAGCCAGTGCGTTTCTTACGATTACATGCATTTGAATGGGGAGCTCGCCCGAAACAAAGTATAGGTTTTCATTATGTGAATAACTTGAAAATCTTAGCTCAAACAGCTGCAAAACCTGTGTGCCCAGCACGGGGATATAGAAGTGTATGAGATAAAGCCATAAATATGTGTGTCTGAGTCTTCTATCAAAAGTTACAGCTATTTATATGAAGTTGTACAAAAACGCTTTATTTCGTCAAGCCAGTGCGTTTCTTACGATTACATGCATTTGAATGGGGAGCTCGCCCGAAACAAAGTATAGGTTTTCATTATGTGAATAACTTGAAAATCTTAGCTCAAACAGCTGCAAAACCTGTTTGCCCAGCACGGGGATATAGAAGTGTATGAGATAAAGCCATAAATATGTGTGTCTGAGTCTTCTATCAAAAGTTACAGCTATTTATATGAAGTTGTACAAAAACGCTTTATTTCGTCAAGCCAGTGCGTTTCTTACGATTACATGCATTTGAATGGGGAGCTCGCCCGAAACAAAGTATAGGTTTTCATTATGTGAATAACTTGAAAATCTTAGCTCAAACAGCTGCAAAACCTGTGTGCCCAGCACGGGGATATAGAAGTGTATGAGATAAAGCCATAAATATGTGTGTCTGAGTCTTCTATCAAAAGTTACAGCTATTTATATGAAGTTGTACAAAAACGCTTTATTTCGTCAAGCCAGTGCGTTTCTTACGATTACATGCATTTGAATGGGGAGCTCGCCCGAAACAAAGTATAGGTTTTCATTATGTGAATAACTTGAAAATCTTAGCTCAAACAGCTGCAAAACCTGTGTGCCCAGCACGGGGATATAGAAGTGTATGAGATAAAGCCATAAATATGTGTGTCTGAGTCTTCTATCAAAAGTTACAGCTATTTATATGAAGTTGTACAAAAACGCTTTATTTCGTCAAGACAGTGCGTTTCCTACGATTACATGCATTTGAATGGGGAACTCGCCCGAAACAAAGTATAGGTTTTCATCATGTGAATAACTTGAAAATCTTAGCTCAAACGGCTTCAAAACCTGTTTGCCCAGCACGGGGATATTGAACTGTATAAGATAACGCCTTAAATATGTGTGTATGCTTCTTCTATCAAGACTTACAGCTATTTATATGAAGTTGTACAAAAACGCTTTATTTCGTCAAGACAGTGCGTTTCCTATGATTACATGCATTTGAATGGGGAACTCGCCCGAAACAAAGTATAGGTTTTCATTATGTGAATAACTTGAAAATCTTAGCTCAAACAGCTGCAAAACCTGTGTGCCCAGCACGGGGATATAGAAGTGTATGAGATAAAGCCATAAATATGTGTGTCTGAGTCTTCTATCAAAAGTTACAGCTATTTATATGAAGTTGTACAAAAACGCTTTATTTCGTCAAGCCAGTGCGTTTCTTACGATTACATGCATTTGAATGGGGAGCTCGCCCGAAACAAAGTATAGGTTTTCATTATGTGAATAACTTGAAAATCTTAGCTCAAACAGCTGCAAAACCTGTTTGCCCAGCACGGGGATATAGAAGTGTATGAGATAAAGCCATAAATATGTGTGTCTGAGTCTTCTATCAAAAGTTACAGCTATTTATATGAAGTTGTACAAAAACGCTTTATTTCGTCAAGCCAGTGCGTTTCTTACGATTACATGCATTTGAATGGGGAGCTCGCCCGAAACAAAGTATAGGTTTTCATTATGTGAATAACTTGAAAATCTTAGCTCAAACAGCTGCAAAACCTGTGTGCCCAGCACGGGGATATAGAAGTGTATGAGATAAAGCCATAAATATGTGTGTCTGAGTCTTCTATCAAAAGTTACAGCTATTTATATGAAGTTGTACAAAAACGCTTTATTTCGTCAAGCCAGTGCGTTTCTTACGATTACATGCATTTGAATGGGGAGCTCGCCCGAAACAAAGTATAGGTTTTCATTATGTGAATAACTTGAAAATCTTAGCTCAAACAGCTGCAAAACCTGTGTGCCCAGCACGGGGATATAGAAGTGTATGAGATAAAGCCATAAATATGTGTGTCTGAGTCTTCTATCAAAAGTTACAGCTATTTATATGAAGTTGTACAAAAACGCTTTATTTCGTCAAGCCAGTGCGTTTCTTACGATTACATGCATTTGAATGGGGAGCTCGCCCGAAACAAAGTATAGGTTTTCATTATGTGAATAACTTGAAAATCTTAGCTCAAACAGCTGCAAAACCTGTGTGCCCAGCACGGGGATATAGAAGAGTATGAGATAAAGCCATAAATATGTGTGTCTGAGTCTTCTATCAAAAGTTACAGCTATTTATATGAAGTTGTACAAAAACGCTTTATTTCGTCAAGCCAGTGCGTTTCTTACGATTACATGCATTTGAATGGGGAGCTCGCCCGAAACAAAGTATAGGTTTTCATTATGTGAATAACTTGAAAATCTTAGCTCAAACAGCTGCAAAACCTGTGTGCCCAGCACGGGGATATAGAAGTGTATGAGATAAAGCCATAAATATGTGTGTCTGAGTCTTCTATCAAAAGTTACAGCTATTTATATGAAGTTGTACAAAAACGCTTCATTTCGTCAAGCCAGTGCGTTTCTTACGATTACATGCATTTGAATGGGGAGCTCGCCCGAAACAAAGTATAGGTTTTCATTATGTGAATAACTTGAAAATCTTAGCTCAAACAGCTGCAAAACCTGTGTGCCCAGCACGGGGATATAGAAGTGTATGAGATAAAGCCATAAATATGTGTGTCTGAGTCTTCTATCAAAAGTTACAGCTATTTATATGAAGTTGTACAAAAACGCTTTATTTCGTCAAGCCAGTGCGTTTCTTACGATTACATGCATTTGAATGGGGAGCTCGCCCGAAACAAAGTATAGGTTTTCATTATGTGAATAACTTGAAAATCTTAGCTCAAACAGCTTCAAAACCTGTTTGCCCAGCACGGGGATCTTGAACTGTATAAGATAACGCCTTAAATATGTGTGTCTGAGTCGTCTATCAAAACTTACAGCTATTTATATGAAGTTGTAGAAAAACGCTTTATTTCGTCAAGACAGTGCGTTTCCTACGATTACATGCATTTGAATGGGGAACTCGCCCGAAACAAAGTATAGGTTTTCATCATGTGAATAACTTGAAAATCTTAGCTCAAACAGCTTCAAAACCTGTTTGCCCAGCACGGGGATATTGAACTGTATAAGATAACGCCTTAAATATGTGTGTATGCTTCTTCTATCAAGACTTACAGCTATTTATATGAAGTTGTACAAAAACGCTTTATTTCGTCAAGACAGTGCGTTTCCTACGATTACATGCATTTGAATGGGGAACTCGCCCGAAACAAAGTATAGGTTTTCATTATGTGAATAACTTGAAAATCTTAGCTCAAACAGCTTCAAAACCAGTTTGCCCAGCACGGGGATATTGAACTGTATAAGATAACGCCTTAAATATGTGTGTCTGAGTCGTCTATCAAAACTTACAGCTATTTATATGAAGTTGCAAAAAAACGCTTTATTTCGTCAAGACAGTGCGTTTCCTATGATTACATGCATTTGAATGGGGAACTCGCCCGAAACAAAGTATAGGTTTTCATTATGTGAATAACTTGAAAATCTTAGCTCAAACAGCTTCAAAACCTGTTTGCCCAGGAAGGGGATCTTGAACTGTATAAGATTACGCCTTAAATATGTGTGTATGCTTCTTCTATCAAGACTTACAGCTATTTATATGAAGTTGTACAAAAACGCTTTATTTCGTCAAGACAGTGCGTTTCCTACGATTACATGCATTTGAATGGGGAACCCGCCCGAAACAAAGTATAGGTTTTCATTATGTGAATAACTTGAAAATCTTAGCTCAAACAGCTTCAAAACCTGTTTGCCCAGCACGGGGATCTTGAACTGTATAAGATAACGCCTTAAATATGTGTGTATGCTTCTTCTATCAAGACTTACAGCTATTTATATGAAGTTGTACAAAAACGCTTTATTTCGTCAAGACAGTGCGTTTCCGACGATTACATGCATTTGAATGGGGAACTCGCCCGAAACAAAGTATAGGTTTTCATTATGTGAATAACTTGAAAATCTTAGCTCAAACAGCTTCAAAACCTGTTTGCCCAGCACGGGGATCTCGAACTGTATAAGATAACGCCGTAAATATGTGTGTATGTTTCTTCTATCAAGACTTACAGCTATTTATATGAAGTTGTACAAAAACGCTTTATTTCGTCAAGACAGTGCGTTTCCTACGATTACATGCATTTGAATGGGGAACCCGCCCGAAACAAAGTATAGGTTTTCATTATGTGAATAACTTGAAAATCTTAGCTCAAACAGCTTCAAAACCTGTTTGCCCAGCACGGGGATATTGAACTGTATAAGATAACGCCGTAAATATGTGTGTATGCTTCTTCTATCAAGACTTACAGCTATTTATATGAAGTTGTACAAAAACGCTTTATTTCGTCAAGACAGTGCGTTTCCTACGATTACATGCATTTGAATGGGGAACTCGCCCGAAACAAAGTATAGGTTTTCATTATGTGAATAACTTGAAAAACTTAGCTCAAACAGCTTCAAAACCTGTTTGCCCAGCACGGGGATATTGAACTGTATAAGATAACGCCTTAAATATGTGTGTCTGAGTCGTCTATCAAAACTTACAGCTATTTATATGAAGTTGTACAAAAACGCTTTATTTCGTCAAGACAGTGCGTTTCCTACGATTACATGCATTTGAATGGGGAACTCGCCCGAAACAAAGTATAGGTTTTCATTATGTGAATAACTTGAAAATCTTAGCTCAAACAGCTTCAAAACCTGTTTGCCCAGCACGGGGATCTTGAACTGTATAAGATAATGCCTTAAATAAGTGTGTATGCTTCTTCTATCAAGACTTACAGCTATTTATATGAAGTTGTACAAAAACGCTTTATTTCGTCAAGACAGTGCGTTTCCTACGATTACATGCATTTGAATGGGGGAATTTTGCCGAAACAAAGTATAGGTTTTCATTATGTGAATAACTTGAAAAACTTAGCTCAAACAGCTTCAAAACCTGTTTGCCCAGCACGGGGATCTTGAACTGTATAAGATAAAGCCTTAAATATGTGTGTCTGAGTCGTCTATCAAAACTTACAGCTATTTATATGAAGTTGTACAAAAACGCTTTATTTCGTCAAGACAGTGCGTTTCCTACGATTACATGCATTTGAATGGGGAACTCGCCCGAAACAAAGTATAGGTTTTCATTATGTGAATAACTTGAAAATCTTAGCTCAAACAGCTTCAAAACCTGTTTGCCCAGCACGGGAATCTTGAACTGTATAAGATAACGCCTTAAATATGTGTGTCTGAGTCGTCTATCAAAACTTACAGCTATTTATATGAAGTTGTACAAAAACGCTTTATTTCGTCAAGACAGTGCGTTTCCTACGATTACATGCATTTGAATGGGGAACTCGCCCGAAACAAAGTATAGGTTTTCATTATGTGAATAACTTGAAAATCTTAGCTCAAACAGCTTCAAAACCTGTTTGCCCAGGAAGGGGATCTTGAACTGTATAAGATTACGCCTTAAATATGTGTGTATGCTTCTTCTATCAAGACTTACAGCTATTTATATGAAGTTGTACAAAAACGCTTTATTTCGTCAAGACAGTGCGTTTCCTACGATTACATGCATTTGAATGGGGAACCCGCCCGAAACAAAGTATAGGTTTTCATTATGTGAATAACTTGAAAATCTTAGCTGAAACAGCTTCAAAACCTGTTTGCCCAGCACGGGGATCTTGAACTGTATAAGATAACGCCTTAAATATGTGTGTATGCTTCTTCTATCAAGACTTACAGCTATTTATATGAAGTTGTACAAAAACGCTTTATTTCGTCAAGACAGTGCGTTTCCGACGATTACATGCATTTGAATGGGGAACTCGCCCGAAACAAAGTATAGGTTTTCATTATGTGAATAACTTGAAAATCTTAGCTCAAACAGCTTCAAAACCTGTTTGCCCAGCACGGGGATCTCGAACTGTATAAGATAACGCCGTAAATATGTGTGTATGTTTCTTCTATCAAGACTTACAGCTATTTATATGAAGTTGTACAAAAACGCTTTATTTCGTCAAGACAGTGCGTTTCCTACGATTACATGCATTTGAATGGGGAACCCGCCCGAAACAAAGTATAGGTTTTCATTATGTGAATAACTTGAAAATCTTAGCTCAAACAGCTTCAAAACCTGTTTGCCCAGCACGGGGATCTTGAACTGTATAAGATATCGCCGTAAATATGTGTGTATGCTTCTTCTATCAAGACTTACAGCTATTTATATGAAGTTGTACAAAAACGCTTTATTTCGTCAAGACAGTGCGTTTCCTACGATTACATGCATTTGAATGGGGAACTCGCCCGAAACAAAGTATAGGTTTTCATTATGTGAATAACTTGAAAAACTTAGCTCAAACAGCTTCAAAACCTGTTTGCCCAGCACGGGGATATTGAACTGTATAAGATAACGCCTTAAATATGTGTGTCTGAGTCGTCTATCAAAACTTACAGCTATTTATATGAAGTTGTACAAAAACGCTTTATTTCGTCAAGACAGTGCGTTTCCTACGATTACATGCATTTGAATGGGGAACTCGCCCGAAACAAAGTATAGGTTTTCATTATGTGAATAACTTGAAAATCTTAGCTCAAACAGCTTCAAAACCTGTTTGCCCAGCACGGGGATCTTGAACTGTATAAGATAATGCCTTAAATAAGTGTGTATGCTTCTTCTATCAAGACTTACAGCTATTTATATGAAGTTGTACAAAAACGCTTTATTTCGTCAAGACAGTGCGTTTCCTACGATTACATGCATTTGAATGGGGGAATTTTGCCGAAACAAAGTATAGGTTTTCATTATGTGAATAACTTGAAAAACTTAGCTCAAACAGCTTCAAAACCTGTTTGCCCAGCACGGGGATCTTGAACTGTATAAGATAAAGCCTTAAATATGTGTGTCTGAGTCGTCTATCAAAACTTACAGCTATTTATATGAAGTTGTACAAAAACGCTTTATTTCGTCAAGACAGTGCGTTTCCTACGATTACATGCATTTGAATGGGGAACTCGCCCGAAACAAAGTATAGGTTTTCATTATGTGAATAACTTGAAAATCTTGGCTCAAACAGCTTCAAAACCTGTTTGCCCAGCACGGGAATCTTGAACTGTATAAGATAACGCCTTAAATATGTGTGTCTGAGTCGTCTATCAAAACTTACAGCTATTTATATGAAGTTGTACAAAAACGCTTTATTTCGTCAAGACAGTGCGTTTCCTACGATTACATGCATTTGAATGGGGAACTCGCCCGAAACAAAGTATAGGTTTTCATCATGTGAATAACTTGAAAATCTTAGCTCAAACAGCTTCAAAACCTTTTTGCCCAGCACGGGGATATTGAACTGTATAAGATAACGCCTTAAATATGTGTGTATGCTTCTTCTATCAAGACTTACAGCTATTTATATGAAGTTGTACAAAAACGCTTTATTTCGTCAAGACAGTGCGTTTCCTACGATTACATGCATTTGAATGGGGAACTCGCCCGAAACAAAGTATAGGTTTTCATTATGTGAATAACTTGAAAATCTTAGCTCAAACAGCTTCAAAACCAGTTTGCCCAGCACGGGGATATTGAACTGTATAAGATAACGCCTTAAATATGTGTGTCTGAGTCGTCTATCAAAACTTACAGCTATTTATATGAAGTTGTACAAAAACGCTTTATTTCGTCAAGACAGTGCGTTTCCTATGATTACATGCATTTGAATGGGGAACTCGCCCGAAACAAAGTATAGGTTTTCATTATGTGAATAACTTGAAAATCTTAGCTCAAACAGCTTCAAAACCTGTTTGCCCAGGAAGGGGATCTTGAACTGTATAAGATTACGCCTTAGATATGTGTGTATGCTTCTTCTATCAAGACTTACAGCTATTTATATGAAGTTGTAATAAAAAGCTTTATTTCGTCAAGACAGTGCGTTTCCTACGATTACATGCATTTGAATGAGGAACCCGCCCGAAACAAAGTATAGGTTTTCATTATGTGAATAACTTGAAAATCTTAGCTCAAACAGCTTCAAAACCTGTTTGCCCAGCACGGGGATCTTGAACTGTATAAGATAACGCCTTAAATATGTGTGTCTGACTCTTCTATCAAGACTTACAGCTATTTATATGAAGTTGTACAAAAACGCTTTATTTCGTCAAGACAGTGCGTTTCCTACGATTACATGCATTTGAATGGGGAACTCGCCCGAAACAAAGTATAGGTTTTCATTATGTGAATAACTTGAAAATCTTAGCTCAAACAGCTTCAAAACCTGTTTGCCCAGCACGGGGATATTGAACTGTATAAGATAACGCCTTAAATATGTGTGTCTGAGTCGTCTGTCAAAACTTACAGCTATTTATATGAAGTTGTACAAAAACGCTTTATTTCGTCAAGACAGTGCGTTTCCTACGATTACATGCATTTGAATGGGGAACTCGCCCGAAACAAAGTATAGGTTTTCATTATGTGAATAACTTGAAAATCTTAGCTCAAACAGCTTCAAAACCTGTTTGCCCAGCACGGGGATCTTGAACTGTATAAGATAAAGCCTTAAATATGTGTGTCTGAGTCGTCTATCAAAACTTACAGCTATTTATATGAAGTTTTACAAAAACGCTTTATTTCGTCAAGACAGTGCGTTTCCTACGATTACATGCATTTGAATGGGGAACCCGCCCGAAACAAAGTATAGGTTTTCATTATGTGAATAACTTGAAAATCTTAGCTCAAACAGCTTCAAAACCAGTTTGCCCAGCACGGGGATCTTGAACTGTATAAGATAATGCCTTAAATAAGTGTGTATGCTTCTTCTATCAAGACTTACAGCTATTTATATGAAGTTGTACAAAAACGCTTTATTTCGTCAAGACAGTGCGTTTCCTACGATTACATGCATTTGAATGGGGGAATTTTGCCGAAACAAAGTATAGGTTTTCATTATGTGAATAACTTGAAAAACTTAGCTCAAACAGCTTCAAAACCTGTTTGCCCAGCACGGGGATCTTGAATTGTATAAGATAAAGCCTTAAATATGTGTGTCTGAGTCGTCTATCAAAACTTACAGCTATTTATATGAAGTTGTACAAAAACGCTTTATTTCGTCAAGACAGTGCGTTTCCTACGATTACATGCATTTGAATGGGGAACTCGCCCGAAACAAAGTATAGGTTTTCATTATGTGAATAACTTGAAAATCTTAGCTCAAACAGCTTCAAAACCTGTTTGCCCAGCACGGGAATCTTGAACTGTATAAGATAACGCCTTAAATATGTGTGTCTGAGTCGTCTATCAAAACTTACAGCTATTTATATGAAGTTGTACAAAAACGCTTTATTTCGTCAAGACAGTGCGTTTCCTACGATTACATGCATTTGAATGGGGAACTCGCCCGAAACAAAGTATAGGTTTTCATCATGTGAATAACTTGAAAATCTTAGCTCAAACAGCTTCAAAACCTTTTTGCCCAGCACGGGGATATTGAACTGTATAAGATAACGCCTTAAATATGTGTGTATGCTTCTTCTATCAAGACTTACAGCTATTTATATGAAGTTGTACAAAAACGCTTTATTTCGTCAAGACAGTGCGTTTCCTACGATTACATGCATTTGAATGGGGAACTCGCCCGAAACAAAGTATAGGTTTTCATTATGTGAATAACTTGAAAATCTTAGCTCAAACAGCTTCAAAACCAGTTTGCCCAGCACGGGGATATTGAACTGTATAAGATAACGCCTTAAATATGTGTGTCTGAGTCGTCTATCAAAACTTACAGCTATTTATATGAAGTTGTACAAAAACGCTTTATTTCGTCAAGACAGTGCGTTTCCTATGATTACATGCATTTGAATGGGGAACTCGCCCGAAACAAAGTATAGGTTTTCATTATGTGAATAACTTGAAAATCTTAGCTCAAACAGCTTCAAAACCTGTTTGCCCAGGAAGGGGATCTTGAACTGTATAAGATTACGCCTTAGATATGTGTGTATGCTTCTTCTATCAAGACTTACAGCTATTTATATGAAGTTGTACAAAAACGCTTTATTTCGTCAAGACAGTGCGTTTCCTACGATTACATGCATTTGAATGGGGAACCCGCCCGAAACAAAGTATAGGTTTTCATTATGTGAATAACTTGAAAATCTTAGCTCAAACAGCTTCAAAACCTGTTTGCCCAGCACGGGGATCTTGAACTGTATAAGATAACGCCTTAAATATGTGTGTATGCTTCTTCTATCAAGACTTACAGCTATTTATATGAAGTTGTACAAAAACGCTTTATTTCGTCAAGACAGTGCGTTTCCTACGATTACATGCATTTGAATGGGGAACTCGCCCGAAACAAAGTATAGGTTTTCATTATGTGAATAACTTGAAAATCTTAGCTCAAACAGCTTCAAAACCTGTTTGCCCAGCACGGGGATATTGAACTGTATAAGATAACGCCTTAAATATGTGTGTCTGAGTCGTCTGTCAAAACTTACAGCTATTTATATGAAGTTGTACAAAAACGCTTTATTTCGTCAAGACAGTGCGTTTCCTACGATTACATGCATTTGAATGGGGAACTCGCCCGAAACAAAGTATAGGTTTTCATTATGTGAATAACTTGAAAATCTTAGCTCAAACAGCTTCAAAACCTGTTTGCCCAGCACGGGGATCTTGAACTGTATAAGATAACGCCTTAAATATGTGTGTATGCTTCTTCTATCAAGACTTACAGCTATTTATATGAAGTTGTACAAAAACGCTTTATTTCGTCAAGACAGTGCGTTTCCTACGATTACATGCATTTGAATGGGGAACTCGCCCGAAACAAAGTATAGGTTTTCATTATGTGAATAACTTGAAAATCTTAGCTCAAACAGCTTCAAAACCTGTTTGCCCAGCACGGGGATATTGAACTGTATAAGATAACGCCTTAAATATGTGTGTCTGAGTCGTCTATCAAAACTTACAGCTATTTATATGAAGTTGTACAAAAACGCTTTATTTCGTCAAGACAGTGCGTTTCCTACGATTACATGCATTTGAATGGGGAACTCGCCCGAAACAAAGTATAGGTTTACATTATGTGAATAACTTGAAAATCTTAGCTCAAACAGCTTCAAAACCTGTTTGCCCAGCACGGGGATCTTGAACTGTATAAGATAAAGCCTTAAATATGTGTGTCTGAGTCGTCTATCAAAACTTACAGCTATTTATATGAAGTTTTACAAAAACGCTTTATTTCGTCAAGACAGTGCGTTTCCTACGATTACATGCATTTGAATGGGGAACCCGCCCGAAACAAAGTATAGGTTTTCATTATGTGAATAACTTGAAAATCTTAGCTCAAACAGCTTCAAAACCTGTTTGCCCAGCACGGGGATCTTGAACTGTATAAGATAACGCCTTAAATATGTGTGTATGCTTCTTCTATCAAGACTTACAGCTATTTATATGAAGTTGTACAAAAACGCTTTATTTCGTCAAGACAGTGCGTTTCCTACGATTACATGCATTTGAATGGGGAACTCGCCCGAAACAAAGTATAGGTTTTCATTATGTGAATAACTTGAAAATCTTAGCTCAAACAGCTTCAAAACCTGTTTGCCCAGCACAGGGATATTGAACTGTATAAGATAACGCCTTAAATATGTGTGTCTGAGTCGTCTATCAAAACTTACAGCTATTTATATGAAGTTGTACAAAAATGCTTTATTTCGTCAAGACAGTGCGTTTCCTACGATTACATGCATTTGAATGGGGAACTCGCCCGAAACAAAGTATAGGTTTACACTATGTGAATAACTTGAAAATCTTAGCTCAAACAGCTTCAAAACCTGTTTGCCCAGCACGGGGATCTTGAACTGTATAAGATAACGCCTTAAATAAGTGTGTATGCTTCTTCTATCAAGACTTACAGCTATTTATATGAAGTTGTACAAAAACGCTTTATTTCGTCAAGACAGTGCGTTTCCTACGATTACATGCATTTGAATGGGGAACTCGCCCAAAACAAAGTATAGGTTTTCATTATGTGAATAACTTGAAAATCTTAGCTCAAACAGCTTCAAAACCTGTTTGCCCAGCACGGGGATCTTGAACTGTATAAGATAAAGCCTTAAATATGTGTGTCTGAGTCGTCTATCAAAACTTACAGCTATTTATATGAAGTTGTACAAAAACGCTTTATTTCGTCAAGACAGTGCGTTTCCTACGATTACATGCATTTGAATGGGGAACTCGCCCGAAACAAAGTATAGGTTTTCATTATGTGAATAACTTGAAAATCTTAGCTCAAACAGCTTCAAAACCTGTTTGCCCAGCACGGGGATCTCGAACTGTATAAGATAACGCCGTAAATATGTGTGTATGTTTCTTCTATCAAGACTTACAGCTATTTATATGAAGTTGTACAAAAACGCTTTATTTCGTCAAGACAGTGCGTTTCCTACGATTACATGCATTTGAATGGGGAACCCGCCCGAAACAAAGTATAGGTTTTCATTATGTGAATAACTTGAAAATCTTAGCTCAAACAGCTTCAAAACCTGTTTGCCCAGCACGGGGATCTTGAACTGTATAAGATAACGCCTTAAATATGTGTGTATGCTTCTTCTATCAAGACTTACAGCTATTTATATGAAGTTGTACAAAAACGCTTTATTTCGTCAAGACAGTGCGTTTCCTACGATTACATGCATTTGAATGGGGAACTCGCCCGAAACAAAGTATAGGTTTTCATTATGTGAATAACTTGAAAATCCTAGCTCAAACAGCTTCAAAACCTGTTTGCCCAGCACGGGGATATTGAACTGTATAAGATAACGCCTTAAATATGTGTGTCTGAGTCGTCTATCAAAACTTACAGCTATTTATATGAAGTTGTACAAAAACGCTTTCTTTCGTCAAGACAGTGCGTTTCCTACGATTACATGCATTTGAATGGGGAACTCGCCCGAAACAAAGTATAGGTTTTCATTATGTGAATAACTTGAAAATCCTAGCTCAAACAGCTTCAAAACCTGTGTGCCCAGCACGGGGATATAGAAGTGTATGAGATAAAGCCATAAATATGTGTGTCTGAGTCTTCTATCAAAAGTTACAGCTATTTATATGAAGTTGTACAAAAACGCTTTATTTCGTCAAGCCAGTGCGTTTCTTACGATTACATGCATTTGAATGGGGGAATTTTGCCGAAACAAAGTATAGGTTTTCATTATGTGAATAACTTGAAAAACTTAGCTCAAACAGCTTCAAAACCTGTTTGCCCAGCACGGGGATCTTGAACTGTATAAGATAAAGCCTTAAATATGTGTGTCTGAGTCGTCTATCAAAACTTACAGCTATTTATATGAAGTTGTACAAAAACGCTTTATTTCGTCAAGACAGTGCGTTTCCTACGATTACATGCATTTGAATGGGGAACTCGCCCGAAACAAAGTATAGGTTTTCATTATGTGAATAACTTGAAAATCTTAGCTCAAACAGCTTCAAAACCTGTTTGCCCATCACGGGAATCTTGAACTGTATAAGATAACGCCTTAAATATGTGTGTCTGAGTCGTCTATCAAAACTTACAGCTATTTATATGAAGTTGTACAAAAACGCTTTATTTCGTCAAGACAGTGCGTTTCCTACGATTACATGCATTTGAATGGGGAACTCGCCCGAAACAAAGTATAGGTTTTCATCATGTGAATAACTTGAAAATCTTAGCTCAAACAGCTTCAAAACCTTTTTGCCCAGCACGGGGATATTGAACTGTATAAGATAACGCCTTAAATATGTGTGTATGCTTCTTCTATCAAGACTTACAGCTATTTATATGAAGTTGTACAAAAACGCTTTATTTCGTCAAGACAGTGCGTTTCCTACGATTACATGCATTTGAATGGGGAACTCGCCCGAAACAAAGTATAGGTTTTCATTATGTGAATAACTTGAAAATCTTAGCTCAAACAGCTTCAAAACCAGTTTGCCCAGCACGGGGATATTGAACTGTATAAGATAACGCCTTAAATATGTGTGTCTGAGTCGTCTATCAAAACTTACAGCTATTTATATGAAGTTGTACAAAAACGCTTTATTTCGTCAAGACAGTGCGTTTCCTATGATTACATGCATTTGAATGGGGAACTCGCCCGAAACAAAGTATAGGTTTTCATTATGTGAATAACTTGAAAATCTTAGCTCAAACAGCTTCAAAACCTGTTTGCCCAGGAAGGGGATCTTGAACTGTATAAGATTACGCCTTAGATATGTGTGTATGCTTCTTCTATCAAGACTTACAGCTATTTATATGAAGTTGTACAAAAACGCTTTATTTCGTCAAGACAGTGCGTTTCCTACGATTACATGCATTTGAATGGGGAACCCGCCCGAAACAAAGTATAGGTTTTCATTATGTGAATAACTTGAAAATCTTAGCTCAAACAGCTTCAAAACCTGTTTGCCCAGCACGGGGATCTTGAACTGTATAAGATAACGCCTTAAATATGTGTGTATGCTTCTTCTATCAAGACTTACAGCTATTTATATGAAGTTGTACAAAAACGCTTTATTTCGTCAAGACAGTGCGTTTCCTACGATTACATGCATTTGAATGGGGAACTCGCCCGAAACAAAGTATAGGTTTTCATTATGTGAATAACTTGAAAATCTTAGCTCAAACAGCTTCAAAACCTGTTTGCCCAGCACGGGGATATTGAACTGTATAAGATAACGCCTTAAATATGTGTGTCTGAGTCGTCTGTCAAAACTTACAGCTATTTATATGAAGTTGTACAAAAACGCTTTATTTCGTCAAGACAGTGCGTTTCCTACGATTACATGCATTTGAATGGGGAACTCGCCCGAAACAAAGTATAGGTTTTCATTATGTGAATAACTTGAAAATCTTAGCTCAAACAGCTTCAAAACCTGTTTGCCCAGCACGGGGATCTTGAACTGTATAAGATAACGCCTTAAATATGTGTGTATGCTTCTTCTATCAAGACTTACAGCTATTTATATGAAGTTGTACAAAAACGCTTTATTTCGTCAAGACAGTGCGTTTCCTACGATTACATGCATTTGAATGGGGAACTCGCCCGAAACAAAGTATAGGTTTTCATTATGTGAATAACTTGAAAATCTTAGCTCAAACAGCTTCAAAACCTGTTTGCCCAGCACGGGGATATTGAACTGTATAAGATAACGCCTTAAATATGTGTGTCTGAGTCGTCTATCAAAACTTACAGCTATTTATATGAAGTTGTACAAAAACGCTTTATTTCGTCAAGACAGTGCGTTTCCTACGATTACATGCATTTGAATGGGGAACTCGCCCGAAACAAAGTATAGGTTTACATTATGTGAATAACTTGAAAATCTTAGCTCAAACAGCTTCAAAACCTGTTTGCCCAGCACGGGGATCTTGAACTGTATAAGATAAAGCCTTAAATATGTGTGTCTGAGTCGTCTATCAAAACTTACAGCTATTTATATGAAGTTTTACAAAAACGCTTTATTTCGTCAAGACAGTGCGTTTCCTACGATTACATGCATTTGAATGGGGAACCCGCCCGAAACAAAGTATAGGTTTTCATTATGTGAATAACTTGAAAATCTTAGCTCAAACAGCTTCAAAACCTGTTTGCCCAGCACGGGGATCTTGAACTGTATAAGATAACGCCTTAAATATGTGTGTATGCTTCTTCTATCAAGACTTACAGCTATTTATATGAAGTTGTACAAAAACGCTTTATTTCGTCAAGACAGTGCGTTTCCTACGATTACATGCATTTGAATGGGGAACTCGCCCGAAACAAAGTATAGGTTTTCATTATGTGAATAACTTGAAAATCTTAGCTCAAACAGCTTCAAAACCTGTTTGCCCAGCACAGGGATATTGAACTGTATAAGATAACGCCTTAAATATGTGTGTCTGAGTCGTCTATCAAAACTTACAGCTATTTATATGAAGTTGTACAAAAATGCTTTATTTCGTCAAGACAGTGCGTTTCCTACGATTACATGCATTTGAATGGGGAACTCGCCCGAAACAAAGTATAGGTTTACACTATGTGAATAACTTGAAAATCTTAGCTCAAACAGCTTCAAAACCTGTTTGCCCAGCACGGGGATCTTGAACTGTATAAGATAACGCCTTAAATAAGTGTGTATGCTTCTTCTATCAAGACTTACAGCTATTTATATGAAGTTGTACAAAAACGCTTTATTTCGTCAAGACAGTGCGTTTCCTACGATTACATGCATTTGAATGGGGAACTCGCCCAAAACAAAGTATAGGTTTTCATTATGTGAATAACTTGAAAATCTTAGCTCAAACAGCTTCAAAACCTGTTTGCCCAGCACGGGGATCTTGAACTGTATAAGATAAAGCCTTAAATATGTGTGTCTGAGTCGTCTATCAAAACTTACAGCTATTTATATGAAGTTGTACAAAAACGCTTTATTTCGTCAAGACAGTGCGTTTCCTACGATTACATGCATTTGAATGGGGAACTCGCCCGAAACAAAGTATAGGTTTTCATTATGTGAATAACTTGAAAATCTTAGCTCAAACAGCTTCAAAACCTGTTTGCCCAGCACGGGGATCTCGAACTGTATAAGATAACGCCGTAAATATGTGTGTATGTTTCTTCTATCAAGACTTACAGCTATTTATATGAAGTTGTACAAAAACGCTTTATTTCGTCAAGACAGTGCGTTTCCTACGATTACATGCATTTGAATGGGGAACCCGCCCGAAACAAAGTATAGGTTTTCATTATGTGAATAACTTGAAAATCTTAGCTCAAACAGCTTCAAAACCTGTTTGCCCAGCACGGGGATCTTGAACTGTATAAGATAACGCCTTAAATATGTGTGTATGCTTCTTCTATCAAGACTTACAGCTATTTATATGAAGTTGTACAAAAACGCTTTATTTCGTCAAGACAGTGCGTTTCCTACGATTACATGCATTTGAATGGGGAACTCGCCCGAAACAAAGTATAGGTTTTCATTATGTGAATAACTTGAAAATCCTAGCTCAAACAGCTTCAAAACCTGTTTGCCCAGCACGGGGATATTGAACTGTATAAGATAACGCCTTAAATATGTGTGTCTGAGTCGTCTATCAAAACTTACAGCTATTTATATGAAGTTGTACAAAAACGCTTTCTTTCGTCAAGACAGTGCGTTTCCTACGATTACATGCATTTGAATGGGGAACTCGCCCGAAACAAAGTATAGGTTTACATTATGTGAATAACTTGAAAATCTTAGCTCAAACAGCTTCAAAACCTGTTTGCCCAGCACGGGGATCTTGAACTGTATAAGATAAAGCCTTAAATATGTGTGTCTGAGTCGTCTATCAAAACTTACAGCTATTTATAAGAAGTTTTACAAAAACGCTTTATTTCGTCAAGACAGTGCGTTTCCTACGATTACATGCATTTGAATGGGGAACCCGCCCGAAACAAAGTATAGGTTTTCATTATGTGAATAACTTGAAAATCTTAGCTCAAACAGCTTCAAAACCTGTTTGCCCAGCACGGGGATCTTGAACTGTATAAGATAACGCCTTAAATATGTGTGTATGCTTCTTCTATCAAGACTTACAGCTATTTATATGAAGTTGTACAAAAACGCTTTATTTCGTCAAGACAGTGCGTTTCCTACGATTACATGCATTTGAATGGGGAACTCGCCCGAAACAAAGTATAGGTTTACATTATGTGAATAACTTGAAAATCTTAGCTCAAACAGCTTCAAAACCTGTTTGCCCAGCACGGGGATCTTGAACTGTATAAGATAACGCCTTAAATAAGTGTGTATGCTTCTTCTATCAAGACTTACAGCTATTTATATGAAGTTGTACAAAAACGCTTTATTTCGTCAAGACAGTGCGTTTCCTACGATTACATGCATTTGAATGGGGAACTCGCCCGAAACAAAGTATAGGTTTTCATTATGTGAATAACTTGAAAATCTTAGCTCAAACAGCTTCAAAACCTGTTTGCCCAGCACGGGGATCTTGAACTGTATAAGATAAAGCCTTAAATATGTGTGTCTGAGTCGTCTATCAAAACTTACAGCTATTTATATGAAGTTGTACAAAAACGCTTTATTTCGTCAAGACAGTGCGTTTCCTACGATTACATGCATTTGAATGGGGAACTCGCCCGAAACAAAGTATAGGTTTTCATTATGTGAATAACTTGAAAATCTTAGCTCAAACAGCTTCAAAACCTGTTTGCCCAGCACGGGGATCTCGAACTGTATAAGATAACGCCGTAAATATGTGTGTATGTTTCTTCTATCAAGACTTACAGCTATTTATATGAAGTTGTACAAAAACGCTTTATTTCGTCAAGACAGTGCGTTTCCTACGATTACATGCATTTGAATGGGGAACCCGCCCGAAACAAAGTATAGGTTTTCATTATGTGAATAACTTGAAAATCTTAGCTCAAACAGCTTCAAAACCTGTTTGCCCAGCACGGGGATCTTGAACTGTATAAGATAACGCCTTAAATATGTGTGTATGCTTCTTCTATCAAGACTTACAGCTATTTATATGAAGTTGTACAAAAACGCTTTATTTCGTCAAGACAGTGCGTTTCCTACGATTACATGCATTTAAATGGGGAACTCGCCCGAAACAAAGTATAGGTTTTCATTATGTGAATAACTTGAAAATCTTAGCTCAAACAGCTTCAAAACCTGTTTGCCCAGCACGGGGATCTTGAACTGTATAAGATAAAGCCTTAAATATGTGTGTCTGAGTCGTCTATCAAAACTTACAGCTATTTATATGAAGTTGTACAAAAACGCTTTATTTCGTCAAGACAGTGCGTTTCCTACGATTACATGCATTTGAATGGGGAACTCGCCCGAAACAAAGTATAGGTTTTCATTATGTGAATAACTTGAAAATCTTAGCTCAAACAGCTTCAAAACCTGTTTGCCCAGCACGGGGATCTTGAACTGTATAAGATAAAGCCTTAAATATGTGTGTCTGAGTCGTCTATCAAAACTTACAGCTATTTATATGAAGTTGTACAAAAACGCTTTATTTCGTCAAGACAGTGCGTGTCCTACGATTACATGCATTTGAATGGGGAACTCGCCCGAAACAAAGTATAGGTTTTCATTATGTGAATAACTTGAAAATCTTAGCTCAAACAGCTTCAAAACCTGTTTGCCCAGCACGGGGATCTTGAACTGTATAAGATAACGCCTTAAATATGTGTGTATGCTTCTTCTATCAAGACTTACAGCTATTTATATGAAGTTGTACAAAAACGCTTTATTTCGTCAAGACAGTGCGTTTCCTACGATTACATGCATTTGAATGGGGAACTCGCCCGAAACAAAGTATAGGTTTTCATTATGTGAATAACTTGAAAATCTTAGCTCAAACAGCTTCAAAACCTGTTTGCCCAGCACGGGGATATTGAACTGTATAAGATAACGCCTTAAATATGTGTGTCTGAGTCGTCTATCAAAACTTACAGCTATTTATATGAAGTTGTACAAAAACGCTTTATTTCGTCAAGACAGTGCGTTTCCTACGATTACATGCATTTGAATGGGGAACTCGCCCGAAACAAAGTATAGGTTTTCATTATGTGAATAACTTGAAAATCTTAGCTCAAACAGCTTCAAAACCTGTTTGCCCAGCACGGGGATCTTGAACTGTATAAGATAAAGCCTTAAATATGTGTGTCTGAGTCGTCTATCAAAACTTACAGCTATTTATATGAAGTTTTACAAAAACGCTTTATTTCGTCAAGACAGTGCGTTTTCTACGATTACATGCATTTGAATGGGGAACCCGCCCGAAACAAAGTATAGGTTTTCATTATGTGAATAACTTGAAAATCTTAGCTCAAACAGCTTCAAAACCTGTTTGCCCAGCACGGGGATCTTGAACTGTATAAGATAACGCCTTAAATAAGTGTGTATGCTTCTTCTATCAAGACTTACAGCTATTTATATGAAGTTGTACAAAAACGCTTTATTTCGTCAAGACAGTGCGTTTCCTACGATTACATGCATTTGAATGGGGAACTCGTCCGAAACAAAGTATAGGTTTTCATTATGTGAATAACTTGAAAATCTTAGCTCAAACAGCTTCAAAACCTGTTTGCCCAGCACGGGGATCTTGAACTGTATAAGATAACGCCTTAAATATGTGTGTATGCTTCTTCTATCAAGACTTACAGCTATTTATATGAAGTTGTACAAAAACGCTTTATTTCGTCAAGACAGTGCGTTTCCTACGATTACATGCATTTGAATGGGGAACTCGCCCGAAACAAAGTATAGGTTTTCATTATGTGAATAACTTGAAAATCTTAGCTCAAACAGCTTCAAAACCTGTTTGCCCAGCACGGGGATCTTGAACTGTATAAGATAAAGCCTTAAATATGTGTGTCTGAGTCGTCTATCAAAACTTACAGCTATTTATATGAAGTTGTACAAAAACGCTTTATTTCGTCAAGACAGTGCGTTTCCTACGATTACATGCATTTGAATGGGGAACCCGCCCGAAACAAAGTATAGGTTTTCATTATGTGAATAACTTGAAAATCTTAGCTCAAACAGCTTCAAAACCTGTTTGCCCAGCACGGGGATCTTGAACTGTATAAGATAACGCCTTAAATATGTGTGTATGCTTCTTCTATCAAGACTTACAGCTATTTATATGAAGTTGTACAAAAACGCTTTATTTCGTCAAGACAGTGCGTTTCCTACGATTACATGCATTTGAATGGGGAACTCGCCCGAAACAAAGTATAGGTTTTCATTATGTGAATAACTTGAAAATCTTAGCTCAAACAGCTTCAAAACCTGTTTGCCCAGCACGGGGATATTGAACTGTATAAGATAACGCCTTAAATATGTGTGTCTGAGTCGTCTATCAAAACTTACAGCTATTTATATGAAGTTTTACAAAAACGCTTTATTTCGTCAAGACAGTGCGTTTCCTACGATTACATGCATTTGAATGGGGAACTCGCCCGAAACAAAGTATAGGTTTTCATTATGTGAATAACTTGAAAATCTTAGCTCAAACAGCTTCAAAACCTGTTTGCCCAGCACGGGGATCTTGAACTGTATAAGATAACGCCTTAAATAAGTGTGTATGCTTCTTCTATCAAGACTTACAGCTATTTATATGAAGTTGTACAAAAACGCTTTATTTCGTCAAGACAGTGCGTTTCCTACGATTACATGCATTTGAATGGGGAACTCGCCCGAAACAAAGTATAGGTTTTCATTATGTGAATAACTTGAAAATCTTAGCTCAAACAGCTTCAAAACCTGTTTGCCCAGCACGGGGATCTTGAACTGTATAAGATAAAGCCTTAAATATGTGTGTCTGAGTCGTCTATCAAAACTTACAGCTATTTATATGAAGTTTTACAAAAACGCTTTATTTCGTCAAGACAGTGCGTTTTCTACGATTACATGCATTTGAATGGGGAACCCGCCCGAAACAAAGTATAGGTTTTCATTATGTGAATAACTTGAAAATCTTAGCTCAAACAGCTTCAAAACCTGTTTGCCCAGCACGGGGATCTTGAACTGTATAAGATAACGCCTTAAATATGTGTGTATGCTTCTTCTATCAAGACTTACAGCTATTTATATGAAGTTGTACAAAAACGCTTTATTTCGTCAAGACAGTGCGTTTCCTACGATTACATGCATTTGAATGGGGAACTCGCCCGAAACAAAGTATAGGTTTTCATTATGTGAATAACTTGAAAATCTTAGCTCAGACAGCTTCAAAACCTGTTTGCCCAGCACGGGGATATTGAACTGTATAAGATAACGCCTTAAATATGTGTGTCTGAGTCGTCTATCAAAACTTACAGCTATTTATATGAAGTTGTACAAAAACGCTTTATTTCGTCAAGACAGTGCGTTTCCTACGATTACATGCATTTGAATGGGGAACTCGCCCGAAACAAAGTATAGGTTTTCATTATGTGAATAACTTGAAAATCTTAGCTCAAACAGCTTCAAAACCTGTTTGCCCAGCACGGGGATCTTGAACTGTATAAGATAAAGCCTTAAATATGTGTGTCTGAGTGTCACGAACGGGCGGACTACGCACGGTAATTCGGCGTGCCTGTGTGGCGTGCTGGTTAGACCCAAACGCGGGGAAGGCTAGCGATGGGTAGGAACAGACACGCAGTTAATCTAGTAACGGTCAGTGCACGAAGCGTGGCTTCGGACTGGCGTTACAGAAAAAGAATCGAGAGGAAAAACACTCACGGTTGCTGAATCAGAAGGACACTGACGTCGGCAAAGAGTTGGAGCTTCTGACATGAGGAGAACGATGTCTGAGCGGCGAACAGGTGGGTGGCGTCTCCCTTTTAAACCCGGCCCCGTGATCAGCTGGCGATCAGCTGATCACCGGCTGACAGGACCCCCCCCCCGACGACCGGCACCCGACGGTCCAGGACGGCGGCGACGGAAATCGGAGATGAGGGAGGGATCCAAGATGAAGCGGGATGGCACCCAGGAGCGCTCCTCAGGACCGTAGCCAGCCCAGTCCACCAGATACTGGACCCCCCGACCCCGGGGACGGGAATCCAAGATCCGCCGGACAGCGTAGACAGGACCCCCATCGACGAACCTGGGCGGGGGCGGGGCCGGGGAGGGGGGCGCCAGCGAGGAAGTAACGCGCCGCTTAAGCTGCGAGACGTGGAACACCGGATGGACCTTCATGGCGGGCGGAAGCCGGAGACGGTAAGTCACGGGGTTGAGCCGGGCAGTGATCTCGTATGGACCAACGAACCTGGGAGTGAGCTTCTTGGACTCGGTGTGGAGCCTCAGGTGCCTCGTGGAGAGCCAGACGCGATCCCCAGGCTGAAAAGGATGACCCGGGCGATGGCGGCGACGATGCTGCCTGGCGTACAGAGCGTTGGCTCGGGTAATGGCCGCCCGCGCCTTGATCCAGGCCTGACGACAGCGGCGGACCATCTGTTCAGCAGCAGGAACGTCGACCTCCACCTCCTGATGGCCGAAGATAGGAGGATGGAAACCATAACAGGTTTCAAAGGGCGAGAGACCGGTGGCAGAAGAGACGTGGAGGTTATGTGACAGCTCAGCCCACAGCAGGTAACGAGGCCAAAGCGACGGTTGGGCAGAGACGAAGCACCTCAAGAAGCGCCCCAGCTGTTGGTTGGTCCGTTCAACCTGCCCATTGGTCTGCGGGTGATAGCCGGACGAGAGGCTGGGAGAGGCTCCAATCAGGCGGCAAAAGGCTTTCCAGAACCTGGCGGTGAACTGGGGCCCCCGGTCGGAGACGATGTCCTTGGGGAACCCGTGAAGCCGGACGACATGGTCCAAGAAGAGCTCGGCCGTCCGTTTGGCAGAAGGGAGACCAGCCAGGGCGACCAGGTGCACTGCCTTCGAAAACCGGTCTACAAAGGTGAGGATGGTGTCAAGACCGCCCACGGATGGGAGGCCGGTGACAAAGTCAAGGCCGACATGGGACCAGGGACGTCTCGGCACAGGGAGAGGGTGAAGGTCGCCAGTGGGAGGCTGAGTGGAGGACTTGGCCCGAGCACAGGTGTCACAGGCGGAAACGAATTCACGGACGTCCCGGGCCATGGAGGACCACCAGAAGGCACGACGGAGGAGTTGCAGGGTCCTGTCCGGCCCCGGGTGGCCAGAGAGCGGGGAGGAGTGAGCCCAGAGCAAGGCCTCCTGACGGCACCGGGAAGGTACGTAGAGCCTCCCAGCAGGGGTGTCAGGCGGAGGCGGTTCGGCGGTCAGGGCATCCCGGATAGAGTCCTCCAGGGGCCACCGAAGGGGGGCAGCGAAGCACTGAGAAGGTAGGATAGGTCCAGGGTCTGACGTGAGGCCGTCCTGGGCGAACTGTCTGGAGAGAGCGTCTGCCTTAGCGTTCTTGGAACCAGGGCGGTAGGCGAGGTGGAAATTGTAAGGCTCAAAGAACAGGGCCCAACGGGCCTGCCTTGGGTTGAGCTGCTTGGCTGACCGAATATGGATTAGGTTCTGGTGATCAGTCCAGATCAGAAACGGGTCTTTCGTCCCCAGGAGCCAATGCCGCCACTCTTCTAAGGCCCACTTGATGGCCAGGAGTTCTCGGTCCCCGACTCCGTACCGTTGCTGCGTGGGCGAGAACTTCCTCGAGAAATAGCAGCATGGGTGAAGTTTTCCATCCGGACCATGTTGAGAGAGGACGGCGCCAGCGCCGACATCGGAGGCGTCCACCTCCACCACAAAGTCTCTGGCAGGATCAGGGTGGAGCAGGACGGGGGCCGTGGTGAACCGGTGGATGAGGTCGCGGAATGCCCGTTCTGCGCCTGGGGGGAGGCAGAAGGGCTTAGGCAGGTTAGCTGGTTTGGTGAGGGATGTCAGTGGGGCGACAACGGTGCTGAAATTCCGAATAAAACGCCGATAGAAATTGGCAAAGCCCAGGAAGCTCTGTAGCTGCTTAAGGCTGGAGGGCTGAGGCCACTGGGTCACGGCTTGGAGTTTTTGCGGGTCCATGGTCAGGCCATCAGAGGAGATGGTGAAGCCTAGGAAGGAGGTGGACCGCTGATGAAAAGCACACTTCTCCAGTTTGCAGAACAGCTGGTACTCGAGCAGCCTGCTCAGCACGGCCCTCACATGGCGAACATGGTCCACTTCGGTGCGGGAGTAGATCAAGATGTCATCCAGATAAGCAAACACCCACCGGCCTAGCATATCCCGCAAGACGTCGTTGATTAGATGTTGGAAGACAGCAGGGCTATTGCAGAGGCCGAAGGGCATCACCAGGTACTCCCAGTGCCCGTGAGGGGTGATGAAGGCCGTCTTCCATTCATCCCCTTCCCTGATGCGCACCAAATTGTAGGCGCTGCGTAGGTCCAGTTTGGTGAAGACGCAGGCCTGGGAGAGGGAATCGAGGGCGGTGGATAGCAGAGGAAGGGGATGGCGGTTCTTGACGGTGACTTTATTCAAGCCCCGATAGTCTATACAGGGGCGGAGCCCGCCATCTTTCTTTTTGACGAAGAAGAATCCAGCAGCAGCAGGAGAAGTAGAAGGGCGAATAAACCCCTGTTGGAGAGCCTCAGCGACGTACTCCTCCATGGCCTTATTCTCTGCGGGAGACAGAGAGAACAGGCGACCACGAGGAGGGACCGCTCCCGGGAGGAGCTCAATGGTCATGTCGTAGGAGCGATGAGGCGGTAGAGTAGAGGCTCGCCTCTTACTGAAGACCTCATGGTAAGCCGGAGGGACCTTATCCAGATCAGTGGGGATAACGCCTTAAATATGTGTGTATGCTTCTTCTATCAAGACTTACAGCTATTTATATGAAGTTGTACAAAAACGCTTTATTTCGTCAAGACAGTGCGTTTCCTACGATTACATGCATTTGAATGGGGAACTCGCCCGAAACAAAGTATAGGTTTTCATTATGTGAATAACTTGAAAATCTTAGCTCAAACAGCTTCAAAACCTGTTTGCCCAGCACGGGGATATTGAACTGTATAAGATAACGCCTTAAATATGTGTGTCTGAGTCGTCTATCAAAACTTACAGCTATTTATATGAAGTTGTACAAAAACGCTTTATTTCGTCAAGACAGTGCGTTTCCTACGATTACATGCATTTGAATGGGGAACTCGCCCGAAACAAAGTATAGGTTTTCATTATGTGAATAACTTGAAAATCTTAGCTCAAACAGCTTCAAAACCTGTTTGCCCAGCACGGGGATCTTGAACTGTATAAGATAACGCCTTAAATAAGTGTGTATGCTTCTTCTATCAAGACTTACAGCTATTTATATGAAGTTGTACAAAAACGCTTTATTTCGTCAAGACAGTGCGTTTCCTACGATTACATGCATTTGAATGGGGAACTCGCCCGAAACAAAGTATAGGTTTTCATTATGTGAATAACTTGAAAATCTTAGCTCAAACAGCTTCAAAACCTGTTTGCCCAGCACGGGGATCTTGAACTGTATAAGATAAAGCCTTAAATATGTGTGTCTGAGTCGTCTATCAAAACTTACAGCTATTTATATGAAGTTTTACAAAAACGCTTTATTTCGTCAAGACAGTGCGTTTTCTACGATTACATGCATTTGAATGGGGAACCCGCCCGAAACAAAGTATAGGTTTTCATTCTGTGAATAACTTGAAAATCTTAGCTCAAACAGCTTCAAAACCTGTTTGCCCAGCACGGGGATCTTGAACTGTATAAGATAACGCCTTAAATATGTGTGTATGCTTCTTCTATCAAGACTTACAGCTATTTATATGAAGTTGTACAAAAACGCTTTATTTCGTCAAGACAGTGCGTTTCCTACGATTACATGCATTTGAATTGGGAACTCGCCCGAAACAAAGTATAGGTTTTCATTATGTGAATAACTTGAAAATCTTAGCTCAGACAGCTTCAAAACCTGTTTACCCAGCACGGGGATATTGAACTGTATAAGATAAAGCCTTAAATATGTGTGTCTGAGTCGTCTATCAAGACTTACAGCTATTTATATGAAGTTGTACAAAAACGCTTTATTTCGTCAAGACAGTGCGTTTCCTACGATTACATGCATTTGAATGGGGAACTCGTCCGAAACAAAGTATAGGTTTTCATTATGTGAATAACTTGAAAATCTTAGCTCAAACAGCTTCAAAACCTGTTTGCCCAGCACGGGGATATTGAACTGTATAAGATAACGCCTTAAATATGTGTGTCTGAGTCGTCTATCAAAACTTACAGCTATTTATATGAAGTTGTACAAAAACGCTTTATTTCGTCAAGACAGTGCGTTTCCTACGATTACATGCATTTGAATGGGGAACTCGCCCGAAACAAAGTATAGGTTTTCATTATGTGAATAACTTGAAAATCTTAGCTCAAACAGCTTCAAAACCTGTTTGCCCAGCACGGGGATCTTGAACTGTATAAGATAACGCCTTAAATATGTGTGTATGCTTCTTCTATCAAGACTTACAGCTATTTATATGAAGTTGTACAAAAACGCTTTATTTCGTCAAGACAGTGCGTTTCCTACGATTACATGCATTTGAATGGGGAACTCGCCCGAAACAAAGTATAGGTTTTCATTATGTGAATAACTTGAAAATCTTAGCTCAAACAGCTTCAAAACCTGTTTGCCCAGCACGGGGATCTTGAACTGTATAAGATAAAGCCTTAAATATGTGTGTCTGAGTCGTCTATCAAAACTTACAGCTATTTATATGAAGTTGTACAAAAACGCTTTATTTCGTCAAGACAGTGCGTTTCCTACGATTACATGCATTTGAATGGGGAACTCGCCCGAAACAAAGTATAGGTTTTCATTATGTGAATAACTTGAAAATCTTAGCTCAAACAGCTTCAAAACCTGTTTGCCCAGCACGGGGATCTTGAACTGTATAAGATAACGCCTTAAATAAGTGTGTATGCTTCTTCTATCAAGACTTACAGCTATTTATATGAAGTTGTACAAAAACGCTTTATTTCGTCAAGACAGTGCGTTTCCTACGATTACATGCATTTGAATGGGGAACTCGCCCGAAACAAAGTATAGGTTTTCATTATGTGAATAACTTGAAAATCTTAGCTCAAACAGCTTCAAAACCTGTTTGCCCAGCACGGGGATCTTGAACTGTATAAGATAAAGCCTTAAATATGTGTGTCTGAGTCGTCTATCAAAACTTACAGCTATTTATATGAAGTTTTACAAAAACGCTTTATTTCGTCAAGACAGTGCGTTTTCTACGATTACATGCATTTGAATGGGGAACCCGCCCGAAACAAAGTATAGGTTTTCATTATGTGAATAACTTGAAAATCTTAGCTCAAACAGCTTCAAAACCTGTTTGCCCAGCACGGGGATCTTGAACTGTATAAGATAACGCCTTAAATATGTGTGTATGCTTCTTCTATCAAGACTTACAGCTATTTATATGAAGTTGTACAAAAACGCTTTATTTCGTCAAGACAGTGCGTTTCCTACGATTACATGCATTTGAATGGGGAACTCGCCCGAAACAAAGTATAGGTTTTCATTATGTGAATAACTTGAAAATCTTAGCTCAGACAGCTTCAAAACCTGTTTGCCCAGCACGGGGATATTGAACTGTATAAGATAAAGCCTTAAATATGTGTGTCTGAGTCGTCTATCAAAACTTACAGCTATTTATATGAAGTTGTACAAAAACGCTTTATTTCGTCAAGACAGTGCGTTTCCTACGATTACATGCATTTGAATGGGGAACTCGCCCGAAACAAAGTATAGGTTTTCATTATGTGAATAACTTGAAAATCTTAGCTCAAACAGCTTCAAAACCTGTTTGCCCAGCACGGGGATCTCGAACTGTATAAGATAACGCCGTAAATATGTGTGTATGTTTCTTCTATCAAGACTTACAGCTATTTATATGAAGTTGTACAAAAACGCTTTATTTCGTCAAGACAGTGCGTTTCCTACGATTACATGCATTTGAATGGGGAACCCGCCCGAAACAAAGTATAGGTTTTCATTATGTGAATAACTTGAAAATCTTAGCTCAAACAGCTTCAAAACCTGTTTGCCCAGCACGGGGATATTGAATTGTATAAGATAACGCCTTAAATATGTGTGTCTGAGTTGTCTATCAAAACTTACAGCTATTTATATGAAGTTGTACAAAAACGCTTTATTTCGTCAAGACAGTGCGTTTCCAACGATTACATGCATTTGAATGGGGAACCCGCCCGAAACAAAGTATAGGTTTTCATTATGTGAATAACTTGAAAATCTTAGCTCAAACAGCTTCAAAACCTGTTTGCCCAGCACGGGGATCTTGAACTGTATAAGATAACGCCGTAAATATGTGTGTATGCTTCTTCTATCAAGACTTACAGCTATTTATATGAAGTTGTACAAAAACGCTTTATTTCGTCAAGACAGTGCGTTTCCTACGATTACATGCATTTGAATGGGGAACTCGCCCGAAACAAAGTATAGGTTTTCATTATGTGAATAACTTGAAAATCTTAGCTGAAACAGCTTCAAAACCTGTTTGCCCAGCACGGGGATATTGAACTGTATAAGATAACGCCTTAAATATGTGTGTCTGAGTCGTCTATCAAAACTTACAGCTATTTATATGAAGTTGTACAAAAACGCTTTATTTCGTCAAGACAGTGCGTTTCCTACGATTACATGCATTTGAATGGGGAACTCGCCCGAAACAAAGTATAGGTTTTCATTATGTGAATAACTTGAAAATCTTAGCTCAAACAGCTTCAAAACCTGTTTGCCCAGCACGGGGATCTTGAACTGTATAAGATAACGCCTTAAATAAGTGTGTATGCTTCTTCTATCAAGACTTACAGCTATTTATATGAAGTTGTACAAAAACGCTTTATTTCGTCAAGACAGTGCGTTTCCTACGATTACATGCATTTGAATGGGGAACTCGCCCGAAACAAAGTATAGGTTTTCATTATGTGAATAACTTGAAAATCTTAGCTGAAACAGCTTCAAAACCTGTTTGCCCAGCACGGGGATATTGAACTGTATAAGATAACGCCTTAAATATGTGTGTCTGAGTCGTCTATCAAAACTTACAGCTATTTATATGAAGTTGTACAAAAACGCTTTATTTCGTCAAGACAGTGCGTTTCCTACGATTACATGCATTTGAATGGGGAACTCGCCCGAAACAAAGTATAGGTTTTCATTATGTGAATAACTTGAAAATCTTAGCTCAAACAGCTTCAAAACCTGTTTGCCCAGCACGGGGATCTTGAACTGTATAAGATAACGCCTTAAATAAGTGTGTATGCTTCTTCTATCAAGACTTACAGCTATTTATATGAAGTTGTACAAAAACGCTTTATTTCGTCAAGACAGTGCGTTTCCTACGATTACATGCATTTGAATGGGGAACTCGCCCGAAACAAAGTATAGGTTTTCATTATGTGAATAACTTGAAAATCTTAGCTCAAACAGCTTCAAAACCTGTTTGCCCAGCACGGGGATCTTGAACTGTATAAGATAAAGCCTTAAATATGTGTGTCTGAGTCGTCTATCAAAACTTACAGCTATTTATATGAAGTTGTACAAAAACGCTTTATTTCGTCAAGACACTGCGTTTCCTACGATTACATGCATTTGAATGGGGAACTCGCCCGAAACAAAGTATAGGTTTTCATTATGTGAATAACTTGAAAATCTTAGCTCAAACAGCTTCAAAACCTGTTTGCCCAGCACGGGGATCTTGAACTGTATAAGATAACGCCTTAAATAAGTGTGTATGCTTCTTCTATCAAGACTTACAGCTATTTATATGAAGTTGTACAAAAACGCTTTATTTCGTCAAGACAGTGCGTTTCCTACGATTACATGCATTTGAATGGGGAACCCGCCCGAAACAAAGTATAGGTTTTCATTATGTGAATAACTTGAAAATCTTAGCTCAAACAGCTTCAAAACCTGTTTGCCCAGCACGGGGATATTGAACTGTATAAGATAACGCCTTAAATATGTGTGTCTGAGTCGTCTATCAAAACTTACAGCTATTTATATGAAGTTGTACAAAAACGCTTTATTTCGTCAAGACAGTGCGTTTCCAACGATTACATGCATTTGAATGGGGAACCCGCCCGAAACAAAGTATAGGTTTTCATTATGTGAATAACTTGAAAATCTTAGCTCAAACAGCTTCAAAACCTGTTTGCCCAGCACGGGGATCTTGAACTGTATAAGATAACGCCGTAAATATGTGTGTATGCTTCTTCTATCAAGACTTACAGCTATTTATATGAAGTTGTACAAAAACGCTTTATTTCGTCAAGACAGTGCGTTTCCTACGATTACATGCATTTGAATGGGGAACTCACCCGAAACAAAGTATAGGTTTTCATTATGTGAATAACTTGAAAATCTTAGCTGAAACAGCTTCAAAACCTGTTTGCCCAGCACGGGGATCTTGAACTGTATAAGATAAAGCCTTAAATATGTGTGTCTGAGTCGTCTATCAAAACTTACAGCTATTTATATGAAGTTGTACAAAAACGCTTTATTTCGTCAAGACACTGCGTTTCCTACGATTACATGCATTTGAATGGGGAACTCGCCCGAAACAAAGTATAGGTTTTCATTATGTGAATAACTTGAAAATCTTAGCTCAAACAGCTTCAAAACCTGTTTGCCCAGCACGGGGATCTTGAACTGTATAAGATAACGCCTTAAATAAGTGTGTATGCTTCTTCTATCAAGACTTACAGCTATTTATATGAAGTTGTACAAAAACGCTTTATTTCGTCAAGACAGTGCGTTTCCTACGATTACATGCATTTGAATGGGGAACTCGCCCGAAACAAAGTATAGGTTTTCATTATGTGAATAACTTGAAAATCTTAGCTCAAACAGCTTCAAAACCTGTTTGCCCAGCACGGGGATATTGAACTGTATAAGATAACGCCACAAATATGTGTGTCTGAGTCGTCTATCAAAACTTACAGCTATTTATATGAAGTTGTACAAAAACGCTTTATTTCGTCAAGACAGTGCGTTTCCTACGATTACATGCATTTGAATGGGGAACTCGCCCGAAACAAAGTATAGGTTTTCATTATGTGAATAACTTGAAAATCTTAGCTCAAACAGCTTCAAAACCTGTTTGCCCAGCACGGGGATCTTGAACTGTATAAGATAACGCCTTAAATAAGTGTGTATGCTTCTTCTATCAAGACTTACAGCTATTTATATGAAGTTGTACAAAAACGCTTTATTTCGTCAAGACAGTGCGTTTCCTACGATTACATGCATTTGAATGGGGAACTCGCCCGAATCAAAGTATAGGTTTTCATTATGTGAATAACTTGAAAATCTTAGCTCAAACAGCTTCAAAACCTGTTTGCCCAGCACGGGGATCTTGAACTGTATAAGATAAAGCCTTAAATATGTGTGTCTGAGTCGTCTATCAAAACTTACAGCTATTTATATGAAGTTTTACAAAAACGCTTTATTTCGTCAAGACAGTGCGTTTCCTACGATTACATGCATTTGAATGGGGAACTCGCCCGAAACAAAGTATAGGTTTTCATTATGTGAATAACTTGAAAATCTTAGCTCAAACAGCTTCAAAACCTGTTTGCCCAGCACGGGGATCTTGAACTGTATAAGATAACGCCTTAAATAAGTGTGTATGCTTCTTCTATCAAGACTTACAGCTATTTATATGAAGTTGTACAAAAACGCTTTATTTCGTCAAGACAGTGCGTTTCCTACGATTACATGCATTTGAATGGGGAACTCGCCCGAAACAAAGTATAGGTTTTCATTATGTGAATAACTTGAAAACCTTAGCTCAAACAGCTTCAAAACCTGTTTGCCCAGCACGGGGATCTTGAACTGTATAAGATAAAGCCTTAAATATGTGTGTCTGAGTCGTCTATCAAAACTTACAGCTATTTATATGAAGTTTTACAAAAACGCTTTATTTCGTCAAGACAGTGCGTTTCCAACGATTACATGCATTTGAATGGGGAACCCGCCCGAAACAAAGTATAGGTTTTCATTATGTGAATAACTTGAAAATCTTAGCTCAAACAGCTTCAAAACCTGTTTGCCCAGCACGGGGATATTGAACTGTATAAGATAACGCCTTAAATAAGTGTGTATGCTTCTTCTATCAAGACTTACAGCTATTTATATGAAGTTGTACAAAAACGCTTTATTTCGTCAAGACAGTGCGTTTCCTACGATTACATGCATTTGAATGGGGAACTCGCCCGAAACAAAGTATAGGTTTTCATTATGTGAATAACTTGAAAATCTTAGCTCAAACAGCTTCAAAACCTGTTTGCCCAGCACGGGGATCTTGAACTGTATAAGATAAAGTCTTAAATATGTGTGTCTGAGTCGTCTATCAAAACTTACAGCTATTTATATGAAGTTGTACAAAAACGCTTTATTTCGTCAAGACACTGCGTTTCCTACGATTACATGCATTTGAATGGGGAACTCGCCCGAAACAAAGTATAGGTTTTCATTATGTGAATAACTTGAAAATCTTAGCTCAAACAGCTTCAAAACCTGTTTGCCCAGCACGGGGATCTTGAACTGTATAAGATAACGCCTTAAATAAGTGTGTATGCTTCTTCTATCAAGACTTACAGCTATTTATATGAAGTTGTACAAAAACGCTTTATTTCGTCAAGACAGTGCGTTTCCTACGATTACATGCATTTGAATGGGGAACTCGCCCGAAACAAAGTATAGGTTTTCATTATGTGAATAACTTGAAAATCTTAGCTGAAACAGCTTCAAAACCTGTTTGCCCAGCACGGGGATATTGAACTGTATAAGATAACGCCTTAAATATGTGTGTCTGAGTCGTCTATCAAAACTTACAGCTATTTATATGAAGTTGTACAAAAACGCTTTATTTCGTCAAGACAGTGCGTTTCCTACGATTACATGCATTTGAATGGGGAACTCGCCCGAAACAAAGTATAGGTTTTCATTATGTGAATAACTTGAAAATCTTAGCTCAAACAGCTTCAAAACCTGTTTGCCCAGCACGGGGATCTTGAACTGTATAAGATAACGCCTTAAATAAGTGTGTATGCTTCTTCTATCAAGACTTGCAGCTATTTATATGAAGTTGTACAAAAACGCTTTATTTCGTCAAGACAGTGCGTTTCCTACGATTACATGCATTTGAATGGGGAACTCGCCCGAAACAAAGTATAGGTTTTCATTATGTGAATAACTTAAAAATCTTAGCTCAAACAGCTTCAAAACCTGTTTGCCCAGCACGGGGATCTTGAACTGTATAAGATAAAGCCTTAAATATGTGTGTCTGAGTCGTCTATCAAAACTTACAGCTATTTATATGAAGTTGTACAAAAACGCTTTATTTCGTCAAGACACTGCGTTTCCTACGATTACATGCATTTGAATGGGGAACTCGCCCGAAACAAAGTATAGGTTTTCATTATGTGAATAACTTGAAAATCTTAGCTCAAACAGCTTCAAAACCTGTTTGCCCAGCACGGGGATCTTGAACTGTATAAGATAACGCCTTAAATAAGTGTGTATGCTTCTTCTATCAAGACTTACAGCTATTTATATGAAGTTGTACAAAAACGCTTTATTTCGTCAAGACAGTGCGTTTCCTACGATTACATGCATTTGAATGGGGAACTCGCCCGAAACAAAGTATAGGTTTTCATTATGTGAATAACTTGAAAATCTTAGCTCAAACAGCTTCAAAACCTGTTTGCCCAGCACGGGGATCTTGAACTGTATAAGATAAAGCCTTAAATATGTGTGTCTGAGTCGTCTATCAAAACTTACAGCTATTTATATGAAGTTTTACAAAAACGCTTTATTTCGTCAAGACAGTGCGTTTCCTACGATTACATGCATTTGAATGGGGAACTCGCCCGAAACAAAGTATAGGTTTTCATTATGTGAATAACTTGAAAATCTTAGCTCAAACAGCTTCAAAACCTGTTTGCCCAGCACGGGGATCTTGAACTGTATAAGATAACGCCTTAAATAAGTGTGTATGCTTCTTCTATCAAGACTTACAGCTATTTATATGAAGTTGTACAAAAACGCTTTATTTCGTCAAGACAGTGCGTTTCCTACGATTACATGCATTTGAATGGGGAACTCGCCCGAAACAAAGTATAGGTTTTCATTATGTGAATAACTTGAAAATCTTAGCTGAAACAGCTTCAAAACCTGTTTGCCCAGCACGGGGATATTGAACTGTATAAGATAACGCCACAAATATGTGTGTCTGAGTCGTCTATCAAAACTTACAGCTATTTATATGAAGTTTTACAAAAACGCTTTATTTCGTCAAGACAGTGCGTTTCCAACGATTACATACATTTGAATGGGGAACCCGCCCGAAACAAAGTATAGGTTTTCATTATGTGAATAACTTGAAAATCTTAGCTCAAACAGCTTAAAAACCTGTTTGCCCAGCACGGGGATATTGAACTGTATAAGATAACGCCTTAAATAAGTGTGTATGCTTCTTCTATCAAGACTTACAGCTATTTATATGAAGTTGTACAAAAACGCTTTATTTCGTCAAGACAGTGCGTTTCCTACGATTACATGCATTTGAATGGGGAACTCGCCCGAAACAAAGTATAGGTTTTCATTATGTGAATAACTTGAAAATCTTAGCTCAAACAGCTTCAAAACCTGTTTGCCCAGCACGGGGATCTTGAACTGTATAAGATAAAGTCTTAAATATGTGTGTCTGAGTCGTCTATCAAAACTTACAGCTATTTATATGAAGTTGTACAAAAACGCTTTATTTCGTCAAGACACTGCGTTTCCTACGATTACATGCATTTTAATGGGGAACTCGCCCGAAACAAAGTATAGGTTTTCATTATGTGAATAACTTGAAAATCTTAGCTCAAACAGCTTCAAAACCTGTTTGCCCAGCACGGGGATCTTGAACTGTATAAGATAACGCCTTAAATAAGTGTGTATGCTTCTTCTATCAAGACTTACAGCTATTTATATGAAGTTGTACAAAAACGCTTTATTTCGTCAAGACAGTGCGTTTCCTACGATTACATGCATTTGAATGGGGAACTCGCCCGAAACAAAGTATAGGTTTTCATTATGTGAATAACTTGAAAATCTTAGCTGAAACAGCTTCAAAACCTGTTTGCCCAGCACGGGGATATTGAACTGTATAAGATAACGCCTTAAATATGTGTGTCTGAGTCGTCTATCAAAACTTACAGCTATTTATATGAAGTTGTACAAAAACGCTTTATTTCGTCAAGACAGTGCGTTTCCTACGATTACATGCATTTGAATGGGGAACTCGCCCGAAACAAAGTATAGGTTTTCATTATGTGAATAACTTGAAAATCTTAGCTCAAACAGCTTCAAAACCTGTTTGCCCAGCACGGGGATCTTGAACTGTATAAGATAACGCCTTAAATAAGTGTGTATGCTTCTTCTATCAAGACTTGCAGCTATTTATATGAAGTTGTACAAAAACGCTTTATTTCGTCAAGACAGTGCGTTTCCTACGATTACATGCATTGTAATGGGGAACTCGCCCGAAACAAAGTATAGGTTTTCATTATGTGAATAACTTGAAAATCTTAGCTCAAACAGCTTCAAAACCTGTTTGCCCAGCACGGGGATCTTGAACTGTATAAGATAAAGCCTTAAATATGTGTGTCTGAGTCGTCTATCAAAACTTACAGCTATTTATATGAAGTTGTACAAAAACGCTTTATTTCGTCAAGACACTGCGTTTCCTACGATTACATGCATTTGAATGGGGAACTCGCCCGAAACAAAGTATAGGTTTTCATTATGTGAATAACTTGAAAATCTTAGCTCAAACAGCTTCAAAACCTGTTTGCCCAGCACGGGGATCTTGAACTGTATAAGATAACGCCTTAAATAAGTGTGTATGCTTCTTCTATCAAGACTTACAGCTATTTATATGAAGTTGTACAAAAACGCTTTATTTCGTCAAGACAGTGCGTTTCCTACGATTACATGCATTTGAATGGGGAACTCGCCCGAAACAAAGTATAGGTTTTCATTATGTGAATAACTTGAAAATCTTAGCTCAAACAGCTTCAAAACCTGTTTGCCCAGCACGGGGATCTTGAACTGTATAAGATAAAGCCTTAAATATGTGTGTCTGAGTCGTCTATCAAAACTTACAGCTATTTATATGAAGTTTTACAAAAACGCTTTATTTCGTCAAGACAGTGCGTTTCCTACGATTACATGCATTTGAATGGGGAACTCGCCCGAAACAAAGTATAGGTTTTCATTATGTGAATAACTTGAAAATCTTAGCTCAAACAGCTTCAAAACCTGTTTGCCCAGCACGGGGATCTTGAACTGTATAAGATAAAGCCTTAAATATGTGTGTCTGAGTCGTCTATCAAAACTTACAGCTATTTATATGAAGTTGTACAAAAACGCTTTATTTCGTCAAGACACTGCGTTTCCTACGATTACATGCATTTGAATGGGGAACTCGCCCGAAACAAAGTATAGGTTTTCATTATGTGAATAACTTGAAAATCTTAGCTCAAACAGCTTCAAAACCTGTTTGCCCAGCACGGGGATCTTGAACTGTATAAGATAACGCCTTAAATAAGTGTGTATGCTTCTTCTATCAAGACTTACAGCTATTTATATGAAGTTGTACAAAAACGCTTTATTTCGTCAAGACAGTGCGTTTCCTACGATTACATGCATTTGAATGGGGAACTCGCCCGAAACAAAGTATAGGTTTTCATTATGTGAATAACTTGAAAATCTTAGCTCAAACAGCTTCAAAACCTGTTTGCCCAGCACGGGGATCTTGAACTGTATAAGATAAAGCCTTAAATATGTGTGTCTGAGTCGTCTATCAAAACTTACAGCTATTTATATGAAGTTTTACAAAAACGCTTTATTTCGTCAAGACAGTGCGTTTCCTACGATTACATGCATTTGAATGGGGAACTCGCCCGAAACAAAGTATAGGTTTTCATTATGTGAATAACTTGAAAATCTTAGCTCAAACAGCTTCAAAACCTGTTTGCCCAGCACGGGGATCTTGAACTGTATAAGATAACGGCTTAAATAAGTGTGTATGCTTCTTCTATCAAGACTTACAGCTATTTATATGAAGTTGTACAAAAACGCTTTATTTCGTCAAGACAGTGCGTTTCCTACGATTACATGCATTTGAATGGGGAACTCGCCCGAAACAAAGTATAGGTTTTCATTATGTGAATAACTTGAAAATCTTAGCTCAAACAGCTTCAAAACCTGTTTGCCCAGCACGGGGATCTTGAACTGTATAAGATAAAGCCTTAAATATGTGTGTCTGAGTCGTCTATCAAAACTTAAAGCTATTTATATGAAGTTTTACAAAAACGCTTTATTTCGTCAAGACAGTGCGTTTCCTACGATTACATGCATTTGAATGGGGAACTCGCCCGAAACAAAGTATAGGTTTTCATTATGTGAATAACTTGAAAATCTTAGCTCAAACAGCTTCAAAACCTGTTTGCCCAGCACGGGGATCTTGAACTGTATAAGATAACGCCGTAAATATGTGTGTATGTTTCTTCTATCAAGACTTACAGCTATTTATATGAAGTTGTACAAAAACGCTTTATTTCGTCAAGACAGTGCGTTTCCTACGATTACATGCATTTGAATGGGGAACCCGCCCGAAACAAAGTATAGGTTTTCATTATGTGAATAACTTGAAAATCTTAGCTCAAACAGCTTCAAAACCTGTTTGCCCAGCACGGGGATATTGAACTGTATAAGATAACGCCTTAAATATGTGTGTCTGAGTCGTCTATCAAAACTTACAGCTATTTATATGAAGTTGTACAAAAACGCTTTATTTCGTCAAGACAGTGCGTTTCCAACGATTACATGCATTTGAATGGGGAACCCGCCCGAAACAAAGTATAGGTTTTCATTATGTGAATAACTTGAAAATCTTAGCTCAAACAGCTTCAAAACCTGTTTGCCCAGCACGGGGATCTTGAACTGTATAAGATAACGCCGTAAATATGTGTGTATGCTTCTTCAATCAAGACTTACAGCTATTTATATGAAGTTGTACAAAAACGCTTTATTTCGTCAAGACAGTGCGTTTCCTACGATTACATGCATTTGAATGGGGAACTCGCCCGAAACAAAGTATAGGTTTTCATTATGTGAATAACTTGAAAATCTTAGCTGAAACAGCTTCAAAACCTGTTTGCCCAGCACGGGGATATTGAACTGTATAAGATAACGCCTTAAATATGTGTGTCTGAGTCGTCTATCAAAACTTACAGCTATTTATATGAAGTTGTACAAAAACGCTTTATTTCGTCAAGACAGTGCGTTTCCTACGATTACATGCATTTGAATGGGGAACTCGCCCGAAACAAAGTATAGGTTTTCATTATGTGAATAACTTGAAAATCTTAGCTCAAACAGCTTCAAAACCTGTTTGCCCAGCACGGGGATCTTGAACTGTATAAGATAACGCCTTAAATAAGTGTGTATGCTTCTTCTATCAAGACTTACAGCTATTTATATGAAGTTGTACAAAAACGCTTTATTTCGTCAAGACAGTGCGTTTCCTACGATTACATGCATTTGAATGGGGAACTCGCCCGAAACAAAGTATAGGTTTTCATTATGTGAATAACTTTAAAATCTTAGCTCAAACAGCTTCAAAACCTGTTTGCCCAGCACGGGGATCTTGAACTGTATAAGATAAAGCCTTAAATATGTGTGTCTGAGTCGTCTATCAAAACTTACAGCTATTTATATGAAGTTGTACAAAAACGCTTTATTTCGTCAAGACACTGCGTTTCCTACGATTACATGCATTTGAATGGGGAACTCGCCCGAAACAAAGTATAGGTTTTCATTATGTGAATAACTTGAAAATCTTAGCTCAAACAGCTTCAAAACCTGTTTGCCCAGCACGGGGATCTTGAACTGTATAAGATAACGCCTTAAATAAGTGTGTATGCTTCTTCTATCAAGACTTACAGCTATTTATATGAAGTTGTACAAAAACGCTTTATTTCGTCAAGACAGTGCGTTTCCTACGATTACATGCATTTGAATGGGGAACTCGCCCGAAACAAAGTATAGGTTTTCATTATGTGAATAACTTGAAAATCTTAGCTCAAACAGCTTCAAAACCTGTTTGCCCAGCACGGGGATCTTGAACTGTATAAGATAAAGCCTTAAATATGTGTGTCTGAGTCGTCTATCAAAACTTACAGCTATTTATATGAAGTTGTACAAAAACGCTTTATTTCGTCAAGACACTGCGTTTCCTACGATTACATGCATTTGAATGGGGAACTCGCCCGAAACAAAGTATAGGTTTTCATTATGTGAATAACTTGAAAATCTTAGCTCAAACAGCTTCAAAACCTGTTTGCCCAGAACGGGGATCTCGAACTGTATAAGATAACGCCGTAAATATGTGTGTATGTTTCTTCTATCAAGACTTACAGCTATTTATATGAAGTTGTACAAAAACGCTTTATTTCGTCAAGACAGTGCGTTTCCTACGATTACATGCATTTGAATGGGGAACTCGCCCGAAACAAAGTATAGGTTTTCATTATGTGAATAACTTGAAAATCTTAGCTCAAACAGCTTCAAAACCTGTTTGCCCAGCACGGGGATCTTGAACTGTATAAGATAAAGTCTTAAATATGTGTGTCTGAGTCGTCTATCAAAACTTACAGCTATTTATATGAAGTTGTACAAAAACGCTTTATTTCGTCAAGACAGTGCGTTTCCGAATTTGAATGGGGAACTCGCCCGAAACAAAGTATAGGTTTTCATTATGTGAATAACTTGAAACTCTTAGCTCAAACAGCTTCAAAACCTGTTTGCCCAGCACGGGGATCTTGAACTGTATAAGATAACGCCTTAAATAAGTGTGTATGCTTCTTCTATCAAGACTTACAGTTATTTATATGAAGTTGTACAAAAACGCTTTATTTCGTCAAGACAGTGCGTTTCCTACGATTACATGCATTTGAATGGGGAACTCGCCGGAAAAAAAGTATAGGTTTTCATTATGTGAATAACTTGAAAATCTTAGCTCAAACAGCTTCAAAACCTGTTTGCCCAGCACGGGGATCTTGAACTGTATAAGATAAAGTCTTAAATATGTGTGTCTGAGTCGTCTATCAAAACTTACAGCTATTTATATGAAGTTGTACAAAAACGCTTTATTTCGTCAAGACACTGCGTTTCCTACGATTACATGCATTTGAATGGGGAACTCGCCCGAAACAAAGTATAGGTTTTCATTATGTGAATAACTTGAAAATCTTAGCTCAAACAGCTTCAAAACCTGTTTGCCCAGCACGGGGATCTTGAACTGTATAAGATAACGCCTTAAATAAGTGTGTATGCTTCTTCTATCAAGACTTACAGCTATTTATATGAAGTTGTACAAAAACGCTTTATTTCGTCAAGACAGTGCGTTTCCTACGATTACATGCATTTGAATGGGGAACTCGCCCGAAACAAAGTATAGGTTTTCATTATGTGAATAACTTGAAAATCTTAGCTCAAACAGCTTCAAAACCTGTTTGCCCAGCACGGGGATCTTGAACTGTATAAGATAAAGCCTTAAATATGTGTGTCTGAGTCGTCTATCAAAACTTACAGCTATTTATATGAAGTTGTACAAAAACGCTTTATTTCGTCAAGACACTGCGTTTCCTACGATTACATGCATTTGAATGGGGAACTCGCCCGAAACAAAGTATAGGTTTTCATTATGTGAATAACTTGAAAATCTTAGCTCAAACAGCTTCAAAACCTGTTTGCCCAGAACGGGGATCTCGAACTGTATAAGATAACGCCGTAAATATGTGTGTATGTTTCTTCTATCAAGACTTACAGCTATTTATATGAAGTTGTACAAAAACGCTTTATTTCGTCAAGACAGTGCGTTTCCTACGATTACATGCATTTGAATGGGGAACTCGCCCGAAACAAAGTATAGGTTTTCATTATGTGAATAACTTGAAAATCTTAGCTCAAACAGCTTCAAAACCTGTTTGCCCAGCACGGGGATCTTGAACTGTATAAGATAAAGTCTTAAATATGTGTGTCTGAGTCGTCTATCAAAACTTACAGCTACTTATATGAAGTTGTACAAAAACGCTTTATTTCGTCAAGACAGTGCGTTTCCGAATTTGAATGGGGAACTCGCCCGAAACAAAGTATAGGTTTTCATTATGTGAATAACTTGAAACTCTTAGCTCAAACAGCTTCAAAACCTGTTTGCCCAGCACGGGGATCTTGAACTGTATAAGATAACGCCTTAAATAAGTGTGTATGCTTCTTCTATCAAGACTTACAGTTATTTATATGAAGTTGTACAAAAACGCTTTATTTCGTCAAGACAGTGCGTTTCCTACGATTACATGCATTTGAATGGGGAACTCGCCGGAAAAAAAGTATAGGTTTTCATTATGTGAATAACTTGAAAATCTTAGCTCAAACAGCTTCAAAACCTGTTTGCCCAGCACGGGGATCTTGAACTGTATAAGATAACGCCTTAAATATGTGTGTATGCTTCTTCTATCAAGACTTACAGCTATTTATATGAAGTTGTACAAAAACGCTTTATTTCGTCAAGACAGTGCGTGTCCTACGATTACATGCATTTGAATGGGGGAATGCGGCCGAAACAAAGTATAGGTTTTCATTATGTGAATAACTTGAAAATCTTAGCTCAAACAGCTTCAAAACCTGTTTGCCCAGCACGGGGATCTTGAACTGTATAAGATAACGCCTTAAATATGTGTGTATGCTTCTTCTATCAAGACTTACAGCTATTTATATGAAGTTGTACAAAAACGCTTTATTTCGTCAAGACAGTGCGTTTCCTACGATTACATGCATTTGAATGGGGAACTCGCCCGAAACAAAGTATAGGTTTTCATTATGTGAATAACTTGAAAATCTTAGCTCAAACAGCTTCAAAACCTGTTTGCCCAGCACGGGGATCTTGAACTGTATAAGATAAAGTCTTAAATATGTGTGTCTGAGTCGTCTATCAAAACTTACAGCTATTTATATGAAGTTGTACAAAAACGCTTTATTTCGTCAAGACAGTGCGTTTCCTACGATTACATGCATTTGAATGGGGAACTCGCCCGAAACAAAGTATAGGTTTTCATTATGTGAATAACTTGAAAATCTTAGCTCAAACAGCTTCAAAACCTGTTTGCCCAGCACGGGGATCTCGAACTGTATAAGATAACGCCGTAAACATGTGTGTATGTTTCTTCTATCAAGACTTACAGCTATTTATATGAAGTTGTACAAAAACGCTTTATTTCGTCAAGACAGTGCGTTTCCTACGATTACATGCATTTGAATGGGGAACCCGCACGAAACAAAGTATAGGTTTTCATTATGTGAATAACTTGAAAATCTTAGCTCAAACAGCTTCAAAACCTGTTTGCCCAGCACGGGGATCTTGAAATGTATAAGATAACGCCTTAAATATGTGTGTATGCTTCTTCTATCAAGACTTACAGCTATTTATATGAAGTTGTACAAAAACGCTTTATTTCGTCAAGACATTGCGTTTCCTACGATTACATGCATTTGAATGGGGAACTCGCCCGAAACAAAGTATAGGTTTTCATTATGTGAATAACTTGAAAATCTTAGCTCAAACAGCTTCAAAACCTGTTTGCCCAGCACGGGGATCTTGAACTGTATAAGATAACGCCTTAAATAAGTGTGTATGCTTCTTCTATAGAGACTTACAGCTATTTATATGAAGTTGTACAAAAACGCTTTATTTCGTCAAGACAGTGCGTTTCCTACGATTACATGCATTTGAATGGGGAACTCGCCCGAAACAAAGTATAGGTTTTCATTATGTGAATAACTTGAAAATCTTAGCTCAAACAGCTTCAAAACCTGTTTGCCCAGCACGGGGATATTGAACTGTATAAGATAACGCCGTAAATATGTGTGTATGTTTCTTCTATCAAGACTTACAGCTATTTATATGAAGTTGTACAAAAACGCTTTATTTCGTCAAGACAGTGCGTTTCCTACGATTACATGCATTTGAATGGGGAACCCGCACGAAACAAAGTATAGGTTTTCATTATGTGAATAACTTGAAAATCTTAGCTCAAACAGCTTCAAAACCTGTTTGCCCAGCACGGGGATCTTGAACTGTATAAGATAACGCCTTAAATATGTGTGTCTGACTCTTCTATCAAGACTTACAGCTATTTTTATGAAGTTGTACAAAAACGCTTTATTTCGTCAAGACAGTGCGTTTCCTACGATTACATGCATTTGAATGGGGGAATTTTGCCGAAACAAAGTATAGGTTTTCATTATGTGAATAACTTGAAAATCTTAGCTCAAACAGCTTCAAAACCTGTTTGCCCAGCACGGGGATCTTGAACTGTATAAGATAACGCCTTAAATATGTGTGTATGCTTCTTCTATCAAGACTTACAGCTATTTATATGAAGTTGTACAAAAACGCTTTATTTCGTCAAGACAGTGCGTTTCCAACGATTACATGCATTTGAATGGGGAACTCGCCCGAAACAAAGTATAGGTTTTCATTATGTGAATAACTTGAAAATCTTAGCTCAAACAGCTTCAAAACCTTTTTGCCCAGCACGGGGATCTTGAACTGTATTAGATAACGCCTTAAATAAGTGTGTATGCTTCTTCTATAGAGACTTACAGCTATTTATATGAAGTTGTACAAAAACGCTTTATTTCGTCAAGACAGTGCGTTTCCTACGATTACATGCATTTGAATGGGGAACTCGCCCGAAACAAAGTATAGGTTTTCATTATGTGAATAACTTGAAAATCTTAGCTCAAACAGCTTCAAAACCTGTTTGCCCAGCACGGGGATATTGAACTGTATAAGATAACGCCGTAAATATGTGTGTATGTTTCTTCTATCAAGACTTACAGCTATTTATATGAAGTTGTACAAAAACGCTTTATTTCGTCAAGACAGTGCGTTTCCTACGATTACATGCATTTGAATGGGGAACTCGCCCGAAACAAAGTATAGGTTTTCATTATGTGAATAACTTGAAAATCTTAGCTCAAACAGCTTCAAAACCTGTTTGCCCAGCACGGGGATATTGAACTGTATAAGATAACGCCTTAAATATGTGTGTCTGACTCTTCTATCAAGACTTACAGCTATTTTTATGAAGTTGTACAAAAACGCTTTATTTCGTCAAGACAGTGCGTTTCCTACGATTACATGCATTTGAATGGGGGAATTTTGCCGAAACAAAGTATAGGTTTTCATTATGTGAATAACTTGAAAATCTTAGCTCAAACAGCTTCAAAACCTGTTTGCCCAGCACGGGGATCTTGAACTGTATAAGATAACGCCTTAAATATGTGTGTCTGACTCTTCTATCAAGACTTACAGCTATTTTTATGAAGTTGTACAAAAACGCTTTATTTCGTCAAGACAGTGCGTTTCCTACGATTACATGCATTTGAATGGGGGAATTTTGCCGAAACAAAGTATAGGTTTTCATTATGTGAATAACTTGAAAATCTTAGCTCAAACAGCTTCAAAACCTGTTTGCCCAGCACGGGGATCTTGAACTGTATAAGATAACGCCTTAAATATGTGTGTATGCTTCTTCTATCAAGACTTACAGCTATTTATATGAAGTTGTACAAAAACGCTTTATTTCGTCAAGACAGTGCGTTTCCAACGATTACATGCATTTGAATGGGGAACTCGCCCGAAACAAAGTATAGGTTTTCATTATGTGAATAACTTGAAAATCTTAGCTCAAACAGCTTCAAAACCTTTTTGCCCAGCACGGGGATCTTGAACTGTATTAGATAACGCCTTAAATAAGTGTGTATGCTTCTTCTATAGAGACTTACAGCTATTTATATGAAGTTGTACAAAAACGCTTTATTTCGTCAAGACAGTGCGTTTCCTACGATTACATGCATTTGAATGGGGAACTCGCCCGAAACAAAGTATAGGTTTTCATTATGTGAATAACTTGAAAATCTTAGCTCAAACAGCTTCAAAACCTGTTTGCCCAGCACGGGGATATTGAACTGTATAAGATAACGCCGTAAATATGTGTGTATGTTTCTTCTATCAAGACTTACAGCTATTTATATGAAGTTGTACAAAAACGCTTTATTTCGTCAAGACAGTGCGTTTCCTACGATTACATGCATTTGAATGGGGAACCCGCACGAAACAAAGTATAGGTTTTCATTATGTGAATAACTTGAAAATCTTAGCTCAAACAGCTTCAAAACCTGTTTGCCCAGCACGGGGATCTTGAACTGTATAAGATAACGCCTTAAATATGTGTGTTTGACTCTTCTATCAAGACTTACAGCTATTTTTATGAAGTTGTACAAAAACGCTTTATTTCGTCAAGACAGTGCGTTTCCTACGATTACATGCATTTGAATGGGGGAATTTTGCCGAAACAAAGTATAGGTTTTCATTATGTGAATAACTTGAAAATCTTAGCTCAAACAGCTTCAAAACCTGTTTGCCCAGCACGGGGATCTTGAACTGTATAAGATAACGCCTTAAATATGTGTGTATGCTTCTTCTATCAAGACTTACAGCTATTTATATGAAGTTGTACAAAAACGCTTTATTTCGTCAAGACAGTGCGTTTCCAACGATTACATGCATTTGAATGGGGAACTCGCCCGAAACAAAGTATAGGTTTTCATTATGTGAATAACTTGAAAATCTTAGCTCAAACAGCTTCAAAACCTTTTTGCCCAGCACGGGGATCTTGAACTGTATTAGATAACGCCTTAAATATGTGTGTCTGAGTCGTCTATCAAAACTTACAGCTATTTATATGAAGTTGTACAAAAACGCTTTATTTCGTCAATACAGTGCGTGTCCTACGATTACATGCATTTGAATGGGGGAATGCGTCCGAAACAAAGTATAGGTTTTCATTATGTGAATAACTTGAAAATCTTAGCTCAAACAGCTTCAAAACCTGTTTGTCCAGCACGAAGATCTTGAATTGTATAAGATAACGCCGTAAATATGTGTGTCTGACTCTTCTATCAAGACTTACAGCTATTTTTATGAAGTTGTACAAAAACGCTTTATTTCGTCAAGACAGTGCGTGTCCTACGATTATATGCATTTGAACGGGGGAATGCGGCCGAAACAAAGTACAGGTTTTCATTATGTGAATAACTTGAAAATCTTAGCTCAAACAGCTTCAAAACCTGTTTGCCCAGCACGAAGATCTTGAATTGTATTAGATAACGCCTTAAATATGTGTGTCTGAGTCGTCTATCAAAACTTACAGCTATTTATATGAAGTTGTACAAAAACGCTTTATTTCGTCAATACAGTGCGTGTCCTACGATTACATGCATTTGAATGGGGGAATGCGGCCGAAACAAAGTATAGGTTTTCATTATGTGAATAACTTGAAAATCTTAGCTCAAACAGCTTCAAAACCTGTTTGCCCAGCACGGGGATATTGAACTGTATAAGATAACGCCGTAAATATGTGTGTATGTTTCTTCTATCAAGACTTACAGCTATTTATATGAAGTTGTACAAAAACGCTTTATTTCGTCAAGACAGTGCGTTTCCTACGATTACATGCATTTGAATGGGGAACCCGCACGAAACAAAGTATAGGTTTTCATTATGTGAATAACTTGAAAATCTTAGCTCAAACAGCTTCAAAACCTGTTTGCCCAGCACGGGGATCTTGAACTGTATAAGATAACGCCTTAAATATGTGTGTTTGACTCTTCTATCAAGACTTACAGCTATTTTTATGAAGTTGTACAAAAACGCTTTATTTCGTCAAGACAGTGCGTTTCCTACGATTACATGCATTTGAATGGGGGAATTTTGCCGAAACAAAGTATAGGTTTTCATTATGTGAATAACTTGAAAATCTTAGCTCAAACAGCTTCAAAACCTGTTTGCCCAGCACGGGGATCTTGAACTGTATAAGATAACGCCTTAAATATGTGTGTATGCTTCTTCTATCAAGACTTACAGCTATTTATATGAAGTTGTACAAAAACGCTTTATTTCGTCAAGACAGTGCGTTTCCAACGATTACATGCATTTGAATGGGGAACTCGCCCGAAACAAAGTATAGGTTTTCATTATGTGAATAACTTGAAAATCTTAGCTCAAACAGCTTCAAAACCTTTTTGCCCAGCACGGGGATCTTGAACTGTATTAGATAACGCCTTAAATATGTGTGTCTGAGTCGTCTATCAAAACTTACAGCTATTTATATGAAGTTGTACAAAAACGCTTTATTTCGTCAATACAGTGCGTGTCCTACGATTACATGCATTTGAATGGGGGAATGCGTCCGAAACAAAGTATAGGTTTTCATTATGTGAATAACTTGAAAATCTTAGCTCAAACAGCTTCAAAACCTGTTTGTCCAGCACGAAGATCTTGAATTGTATAAGATAACGCCGTAAATATGTGTGTCTGACTCTTCTATCAAGACTTACAGCTATTTTTATGAAGTTGTACAAAAACGCTTTATTTCGTCAAGACAGTGCGTGTCCTACGATTATATGCATTTGAACGGGGGAATGCGGCCGAAACAAAGTACAGGTTTTCATTATGTGAATAACTTGAAAATCTTAGCTCAAACAGCTTCAAAACCTGTTTGCCCAGCACGAAGATCTTGAATTGTATTAGATAACGCCTTAAATATGTGTGTCTGAGTCGTCTATCAAAACTTACAGCTATTTATATGAAGTTGTACAAAAACGCTTTATTTCGTCAATACAGTGCGTGTCCTACGATTACATGCATTTGAATGGGGGAATGCGGCCGAAACAAAGTATAGGTTTTCATTATGTGAATAACTTGAAAATCTTAGCTCAAACAGCTTCAAAACCTGTTTGCCCAGCACGAAGATCTTGAATTGTATAAGATAACGCCGTAAATATGTGTGTCTGACTCTTCTATCAAGACTTACAGCTATTTTTATGAAGTTGTACAAAAACGCTTTATTTCGTCAAGACAGTGCGTTTCCTACGATTACATGCATTTGAATGGGGAACTCGTCCGAAACAAAGTATAGGTTTTCATTATGTGAATAACTTGAAAATCTTAGCTCAAACAGCTTCAAAACCTGTTTGCCCAGCACGGGGATCTTGAACTGTATAAGATAACGCCTTAAATAAGTGTGTATGCTTCTTCTATCAAGACTTACAGCTATTTATATGAAGTTGTACAAAAACGCTTTATTTCGTCAAGACAGTGCGTTTCCTACGATTACATGCATTTGAATGGGGAACTCGCCCGAAACAAAGTATAGGTTTTCATTATGTGAATAACTTGAAAATCTTAGCTCAAACAGCTTCAAAACCTGTTTGCCCAGCACGGGGATCTTGAACTGTATAAGATAACGCCTTAAATATGTGTGTCTGAGTCGTCTATCAAAACTTACAGCTATTTATATGAAGTTGTACAAAAACGCTTTATTTCGTCAAGACAGTGCGTTTCCTACGATTACATGCATTTGAATGGGGAACTCGCCCGAAACAAAGTATAGGTTTTCATTATGTGAATAACTTGAAAATCTTAGCTCAAACAGCTTCAAAACCTGTTTGCCCAGCACGGGGATCTTGAACTGTATAAGATAAAGCCTTAAATATGTGTGTCTGAGTCGTCTATCAAAACTTACAGCTATTTATATGAAGTTGTAGAAAAACGCTTTATTTCGTCAAGACAGTGCGTTTCCTACGATTACATGCATTTGAATGGGGAACTCGCCCGAAACAAAGTATAGGTTTTCATTATGTGAATAACTTGAAAATCTTAGCTCAAACAGCTTCAAAACCTGTTTGCCCAGCACGGGGATCTTGAACTGTATAAGATAAAGCCTTAAATATGTGTGTCTGAGTCGTCTATCAAAACTTACAGCTATTTATATGAAGTTGTACAAAAACGCTTTATTTCGTCAAGACACTGCGTTTCCTACGATTACATGCATTTGAATGGGGAACTCGCCCGAAACAAAGTATAGGTTTTCATTATGTGAATAACTTGAAAATCTTAGCTCAAACAGCTTCAAAACCTGTTTGCCCAGCACGGGGATCTTGAACTGTATAAGATAACTCCGTAAATATGTGTGTATGCTTCTTCTATCAAGACTTACAGCTATTTATATGAAGTTGTACAAAAACGCTTTATTTCGTCAAGACAGTGCGTTTCCTACGATTACATGCATTTGAATGGGGAACTCGCCCGAAACAAAGTATAGGGTTTCATTATGTGAATAACTTGAAAATCTTAGCTCAAACAGCTTCAAAACCTGTTTGCCCAGCACGGGGATCTTGAACTGTATAAGATAACGCCTTAAATATGTGTGTATGCTTCTTCTATCAAGACTTACAGCTATTTATATGAAGTTGTACAAAAACGCTTTATTTCGTCAAGACAGTGCGTTTCCTACGATTACATGCATTTGAATGGGGAACTCGCCCGAAACAAAGTATAGGTTTTCATTATGTGAATAACTTGAAAATCTTAGCTCAAACAGCTTCAAAACCTGTTTGCCCAGCACGGGGATCTTGAACTGTATAAGATAAAGCCTTAAATATGTGTGTCTGAGTCGTCTATCAAAACTTACAGCTATTTAGATGAAGTTGTACAAAAACGCTTTATTTCGTCAAGACAGTGCGTTTCCTACGATTACATGCATTTGAATGGGGAACTCGCCCGAAACAAAGTATAGGTTTTCATCATGTGAATAACTTGAAAATCTTAGCTCAAACAGCTTCAAAACCTGTTTGCCCAGCACGGGGATCTCGAACTGTATAAGATAACGCCTTAAATATGTGTGTATGCTTCTTCTATCAAGACTTACAGCTATTTATATGAAGTTGTACAAAAACGCTTTATTTCGTCAAGACAGTGCGTTTCCTACGATTACATGCATTTGAATGGGGAACTCGCCCGAAACAAAGTATAGGTTTTCATTATGTGAATAACTTGAAAATCTTAGCTCAAAAAGCTTCAAAACCTGTTTGCCCAGCACGGGGATCTTGAACTGTATAAGATAACGCCTTAAATATGTGTGTCTGAGTCGTCTATCAAAACTTACAGCTATTTATATGAAGTTGTACAAAAACGCTTTATTTCGTCAAGACAGTGCGTTTCCTACGATTACATGCATTTGAATGGGGAACTCGCCCGAAACAAAGTATAGGTTTTCATCATGTGAATAACTTGAAAATCTTAGCTCAAACAGCTTCAAAACCTGTTTGCCCAGCACGGGGATCTCGAACTGTATAAGATAACGCCTTAAATATGTGTGTATGCTTCTTCTATCAAGACTTACAGCTATTTATATGAAGTTGTACAAAAACGCTTTATTTCGTCAAGACAGTGCGTTTCCTATGATTACATGCATTTGAATGGGGAACTCGCCCGAAACAAAGTATAGGTTTTCATTATGTGAATAACTTGAAAATCTTAGCTCAAAAAGCTTCAAAACCTGTTTGCCCAGCACGGGGATCTTGAACTGTATAAGATAACGCCTTAAATATGTGTGTCTGAGTCGTCTATCAAAACTTACAGCTATTTATATGAAGTTGTACAAAAACGCTTTATTTCGTCAAGACAGTGCGTTTCCTACGATTACATGCATTTGAATGGGGAACTCGCCCGAAACAAAGTATAGGTTTTCATTATGTGAATAACTTGAAAATCTTAGCTCAAACAGCTTCAAAACCTGTTTGCCCAGCACGGGGATCTTGAACTGTATAAGATAACGCCTTAAATATGTGTGTATGCTTCTTCTATCAAGACTTACAGCTATTTATATGAAGTTGTACAAAAACGCTTTATTTCGTCAAGACAGTGCGTTTCCTACGATTACATGCATTTGAATGGGGAACTCGCCCGAAACAAAGTATAGGTTTTCATTATGTGAATAACTTGAAAATCTTAGCTCAAACAGCTTCAAAACCTGTTTGCCCAGCACGGGGATCTTGAACTGTATAAGATAAAGCCTTAAATATGTGTGTCTGAGTCGTCTATCAAAACTTACAGCTATTTATATGAAGTTGTACAAAAACGCTTTATTTCGTCAAGACAGTGCGTTTCCTACGATTACATGCATTTGAATGGGGAACTCGCCCGAAACAAAGTATAGGTTTTCATTATGTGAATAACTTGAAAATCTTAGCTCAAACAGCTTCAAAACCTGTTTGCCCAGCACGGGGATCTTGAACTGTATAAGATAAAGCCTTAAATATGTGTGTCTGAGTCGTCTATCAAAACTTACAGCTATTTATATGAAGTTGTACAAAAACGCTTTATTTCGTCAAGACAGTGCGTTTCCTACGATTACATGCATTTGAATGGGGAACTCGCCCGAAACAAAGTATAGGTTTTCATCATGTGAATAACTTGAAAATCTTAGCTCAAACAGCTTCAAAACCTGTTTGCCCAGCACGGGGATCTCGAACTGTATAAGATAACGCCTTAAATATGTGTGTATGCTTCTTCTATCAAGACTTACAGCTATTTATATGAAGTTGTACAAAAACGCTTTATTTCGTCAAGACAGTGCGTTTCCTATGATTACATGCATTTGAATGGGGAACTCGCCCGAAACAAAGTATAGGTTTTCATTATGTGAATAACTTGAAAATCTTAGCTCAAACAGCTTCAAAACCTGTTTGCCCAGCACGGGGATCTTGAACTGTATAAGATAACGCCTTAAATATGTGTGTATGCTTCTTCTATCAAGACTTACAGCTATTTATATGAAGTTGTACAAAAACGCTTTATTTCGTCAAGACAGTGCGTTTCCTACGATTACATGCATTTGAATGGGGAACTCGCCCGAAACAAAGTATAGGTTTTCATTATGTGAATAACTTGAAAATCTTAGCTCAAACAGCTTCAAAACCTGTTTGCCCAGCACGGGGATCTTGAACTGTATAAGATAACGCCTTAAATATGTGTGTCTGAGTCGTCTATCAAAACTTACAGCTATTTATATGAAGTTGTACAAAAACGCTTTATTTCGTCAAGACAGTGCGTTTCCTACGATTACATGCATTTGAATGGGGAACTCGCCCGAAACAAAGTATAGGTTTTCATTATGTGAATAACTTGAAAATCTTAGCTCAAACAGCTTCAAAACCTGTTTGCCCAGCACGGGGATCTTGAACTGTATAAGATAACGCCTTAAATAAGTGTGTATGCTTCTTCTATCAAGACTTACAGCTATTTATATGAAGTTGTACAAAAACGCTTTATTTCGTCAAGACAGTGCGTTTCCTACGATTACATGCATTTGAATGGGGAACTCGCCCGAAACAAAGTATAGGTTTTCATTATGTGAATAACTTGAAAATCTTAGCTCAAACAGCTTCAAAACCTGTTTGCCCAGCACGGGGATCTTGAACTGTATAAGATAAAGCCTTAAATATGTGTGTCTGAGTCGTCTATCAAAACTTACAGCTATTTATATGAAGTTGTAGAAAAACGCTTTATTTCGTCAAGACAGTGCGTTTCCTACGATTACATGCATTTGAATGGGGAACTCGCCCGAAACAAAGTATAGGTTTTCATTATGTGAATAACTTGAAAATCTTAGCTCAAACAGCTTCAAAACCTGTTTGCCCAGCACGGGGATCTTGAACTGTATAAGATAAAGCCTTAAATATGTGTGTCTGAGTCGTCTATCAAAACTTACAGCTATTTATATGAAGTTGTACAAAAACGCTTTATTTCGTCAAGACAGTGCGTTTCCTACGATTACATGCATTTGAATGGGGAACTCGCCCGAAACAAAGTATAGGTTTTCATCATGTGAATAACTTGAAAATCTTAGCTCAAACAGCTTCAAAACCTGTTTGCCCAGCACGGGGATCTCGAACTGTATAAGATAACGCCTTAAATATGTGTGTATGCTTCTTCTATCAAGACTTACAGCCATTTATATGCAGTTGTACAAAAACGCTTTATTTCGTCAAGACAGTGCGTTTCCTATGATTACATGCATTTGAATGGGGAACTCGCCCGAAACAAAGTATAGGTTTTCATTATGTGAATAACTTGAAAATCTTAGCTCAAAAAGCTTCAAAACCTGTTTGCCCAGCACGGGGATCTTGAACTGTATAAGATAACGCCTTAAATATGTGTGTCTGAGACGTCTATCAAAACTTACAGCTATTTATATGAAGTTGTACAAAAACGCTTTATTTCGTCAAGACAGTGCGTTTCCTACGATTACATGCATTTGAATGGGGAACTCGCCCGAAACAAAGTATAGGTTTTCATTATGTGAATAACTTGAAAATCTTAGCTCAAACAGCTTCAAAACCTGTTTGCCCAGCACGGGGATCTTGAACTGTATGAGATAACTCCGTAAATATGTGTGTCTGAGTCGTCTATCAAAACTTACAGCTATTTATATGAAGTTTTAGAAAAACGCTTTATTTCGTCAAGACAGTGCGTTTCCTACGATTACATGCATTTGAATGGGGAACTCGCCCGAAACAAAGTATAGGTTTTCATTATGTGAATAACTTGAAAATCTTAGCTCAAACAGCTTCAAAACCTGTTTGCCCAGCACGGGGATCTTGAACTGTATAAGATAAAGCCTTAAATATGTGTGTCTGAGTCGTCTATCAAAACTTACAGCTATTTATATGAAGTTGTACAAAAACGCTTTATTTCGTCAAGACAGTGCGTTTCCTACGATTACATGCGTTTGAATGGGGAACTCGCCCGAAACAAAGTATAGGTTTTCATTATGTGAATAACTTGAAAATCTTAGCTCAAACAACTTCAAAACCTGTTTGCCCAGCACGGGGATCTTGAACTGTATAAGATAAAGCCTTAAATATGTGTGTCTGAGTCGTCTATCAAAACTTACAGCTTTTTATATGAAGTTGTACAAAAACGCTTTATTTCGTCAAGACAGTGCGTTTCCTACGATTACATGCATTTCAATGGGGAACTCGCCCGAAACAAAGTATAGGTTTTCATCATGTGAATAACTTGAAAATCTTAGCTCAAACAGCTTCAAAACCTGTTTGCCCAGCACGGGGATCTCGAACTGTATAAGATAACGCCTTAAATATGTGTGTATGCTTCTTCTATCAAGACTTACAGCTATTTATATGAAGTTGTACAAAAACGCTTTATTTCGTCAAGACAGTGCGTTTCCTACGATTACATGCATTTGAATGGGGAACTCGCCCGAAACAAAGTATAGGTTTTCATTATGTGAATAACTTGAAAATCTTAGCTCAAACAGCTTCAAAACCTTTTTGCCCAGCACGGGGATCTTGAACTGTATTAGATAACGCCTTAAATATGTGTGTCTGAGTCGTCTATCAAAACTTACAGCTATTTATATGAAGTTGTACAAAAACGCTTTATTTCGTCAATACAGTGCGTGTCCTACGATTACATGCATTTGAATGGGGGAATGCGGCCGAAACAAAGTATAGGTTTTCATTATGTGAATAACTTGAAAATCTTAGCTCAAACAGCTTCAAAACCTGTTTGTCCAGCACGAAGATCTTGAATTGTATAAGATAACGCCGTAAATATGTGTGTCTGACTCTTCTATCAAGACTTACAGCTATTTTTATGAAGTTGTACAAAAACGCTTTATTTCGTCAAGACAGTGCGTGTCCTACGATTACATGCATTTGAACGGGGGAATGCGGCCGAAACAAAGTATAGGTTTTCATTATGTGAATAACTTGAAAATCTTAGCTCAAACAGCTTCAAAACCTGTTTGCCCAGCACGAAGATCTTGAATTGTATTAGATAACGCCTTAAATATGTGTGTCTGAGTCGTCTATCAAAACTTACAGCTATTTATATGAAGTTGTACAAAAACACTTTATTTCGTCAATACAGTGCGTGTCCTACGATTACATGCATTTGAATGGGGGAATGCGGCCGAAACAAAGTATAGGTTTTCATTATGTGAATAACTTGAAAATCTTAGCTCAAACAGCTTCAAAACCTGTTTGTCCAGCACGAAGATCTTGAATTGTATAAGATAACGCCGTAAATATGTGTGTCTGACTCTTCTATCAAGACTTACAGCTATTTTTATGAAGTTGTACAAAAACGCTTTATTTCGTCAAGACAGTGCGTGTCCTACGATTACATGCATTTGAACGGGGGAATGCGGCCGAAACAAAGTATAGGTTTTCATTATGTGAATAATTTGAAAATCTTAGCTCAAACAGCTTCAAAACCTGTTTGCCCAGCACGAAGATCTTGAATTGTATAAGATAACGCCGTAAATATGTGTGTCTGACTCTTCTATCAAGACTTACAGCTATTTTTATGAAGTTGTACAAAAACGCTTTATTTCGTCAAGACAGTGCGTTTCCTACGATTACATGCATTTGAATGGGGAACTCGTCCGAAACAAAGTATAGGTTTTCATTATGTGAATAACTTGAAAATCTTAGCTCAAACAGCTTCAAAACCTGTTTGCCCAGCACGGGGATCTTGAACTGTATAAGATAACGCCTTAAATAAGTGTGTATGCTTCTTCTATCAAGACTTACAGCTATTTATATGAAGTTGTACAAAAACGCTTTATTTCGTCAAGACAGTGCGTTTCCTACGATTACATGCATTTGAATGGGGAACTCGCCCGAAACAAAGTATAGGTTTTCATTATGTGAATAACTTGAAAATCTTAGCTCAAACAGCTTCAAAACCTGTTTGCCCAGCACGGGGATCTTGAACTGTATAAGATAACGCCTTAAATATGTGTGTCTGAGTCGTCTATCAAAACTTACAGCTATTTATATGAAGTTGTACAAAAACGCTTTATTCCGTCAAGACAGTGCGTTTCTTACGATTACATGCATTTGAATGGGGAACTCGCCCGAAACAAAGTATAGGTTTTCATTATGTGAATAACTTGAAAATCTTAGCTCAAACAGCTTCAAAACCTGTTTGCCCAGCACGGGGATCTTGAACTGTATAAGATAACGCCTTAAATAAGTGTGTATGCTTCTTCTATCAAGACTTACAGCTATTTATATGAAGTTGTACAAAAACGCTTTATTTCGTCAAGACAGTGCGTTTCCTACGATTACATGCATTTGAATGGGGAACTCGCCCGAAACAAAGTATAGGTTTTCATTATGTGAATAACTTGAAAATCTTAGCTCAAACAGCTTCAAAACCTGTTTGCCCAGCACGGGGATCTTGAACTGTATAAGATAAAGCCTTAAATATGTGTGTCTGAGTCGTCTATCAAAACTTACAGCTATTTATATGAAGTTGTAGAAAAACGCTTTATTTCGTCAAGACAGTGCGTTTCCTACGATTACATGCATTTGAATGGGGAACTCGCCCGAAACAAAGTATAGGTTTTCATTATGTGAATAACTTGAAAATCTTAGCTCAAACAGCTTCAAAACCTGTTTGCCCAGCACGGGGATCTTGAACTGTATAAGATAAAGCCTTAAATATGTGTGTCTGAGTCGTCTATCAAAACTTACAGCTATTTATATGAAGTTGTACAAAAACGCTTTATTTCGTCAAGACAGTGCGTTTCCTACGATTACATGCATTTGAATGGGGAACTCGCCCGAAACAAAGTATAGGTTTTCATTATGTGAATAACTTGAAAATCTTAGCTCAAACAGCTTCAAAACCTGTTTGCCCAGCACGGGGATCTTGAACTGTATAAGATAACTCCGTAAATATGTGTGTATGCTTCTTCTATCAAGACTTACAGCTATTTATATGAAGTTGTACAAAAACGCTTTATTTCGTCAAGACAGTGCGTTTCCTACGATTACATGCATTTGAATGGGGAACTCGCCCGAAACAAAGTATAGGTTTTCATTATGTGAATAACTTGAAAATCTTAGCTCAAACAGCTTCAAAACCTGTTTGCCCAGCACGGGGATCTTGAACTCTATAAGATAACGCCTTAAATATGTGTGTATGCTTCTTCTATCAAGACTTACAGCTATTTATATGAAGTTGTACAAAAACGCTTTATTTCGTCAAGACAGTGCGTTTCCTATGATTACATGCATTTGAATGGGGAACTCGCCCGAAACAAAGTATAGGTTTTCATTATGTGAATAACTTGAAAATCTTAGCTCAAACAGCTTCAAAACCTGTTTGCCCAGCACGGGGATCTTGAACTGTATAAGATAACGCCTTAAATATGTGTGTATGCTTCTTCTATCAAGACTTACAGCTATTTATATGAAGTTGTACAAAAACGCTTTATTTCGTCAAGACAGTGCGTTTCCTACGATTACATGCATTTGAATGGGGAACTCGCCCGAAACAAAGTATAGGTTTTCATTATGTGAATAACTTGAAAATCTTAGCTCAAACAGCTTCAAAACCTGTTTGCCCAGCACGGGGATCTTGAACTGTATAAGATAACGCCTTAAATATGTGTGTCTGAGTCGTCTATCAAAACTTACAGCTATTTATATGAAGTTGTACAAAAACGCTTTATTTCGTCAAGACAGTGCGTTTCCTACGATTACATGCATTTGAATGGGGAACTCGCCCGAAACAAAGTATAGGTTTTCATTATGTGAATAACTTGAAAATCTTAGCTCAAACAGCTTCAAAACCTGTTTGCCCAGCACGGGGATCTTGAACTGTATAAGATAACGCCTTAAATAAGTGTGTATGCTTCTTCTATCAAGACTTACAGCTATTTATATGAAGTTGTACAAAAACGCTTTATTTCGTCAAGACAGTGCGTTTCCTACGATTACATGCATTTGAATGGGGAACTCGCCCGAAACAAAGTATAGGTTTTCATTATGTGAATAACTTGAAAATCTTAGCTCAAACAGCTTCAAAACCTGTTTGCCCAGCACGGGGATCTTGAACTGTATAAGATAAAGCCTTAAATATGTGTGTCTGAGTCGTCTATCAAAACTTACAGCTATTTATATGAAGTTGTACAAAAACGCTTTATTTCGTCAAGACAGTGCGTTTCCTACGATTACATGCATTTGAATGGGGAACTCGCCCGAAACAAAGTATAGGTTTTCATTATGTGAATAACTTGAAAATCTTAGCTCAAACAGCTTCAAAACCTGTTTGCCCAGCACGGGGATCTTGAACTGTATAAGATAAAGCCTTAAATATGTGTGTCTGAGTCGTCTATCAAAACTTACAGCTATTTATATGAAGTTGTAGAAAAACGCTTTATTTCGTCAAGACAGTGCGTTTCCTACGATTACATGCATTTGAATGGGGAACTCGCCCGAAACAAAGTATAGGTTTTCATTATGTGAATAACTTGAAAATCTTAGCTCAAACAGCTTCAAAACCTGTTTGCCCAGCACGGGGATCTTGAACTGTATAAGATAAAGCCTTAAATATGTGTGTCTGAGTCGTCTATCAAAACTTACAGCTATTTATATGAAGTTGTACAAAAACGCTTTATTTCGTCAAGACAGTGCGTTTCCTACGATTACATGCATTTGAATGGGGAACTCGCCCGAAACAAAGTATAGGTTTTCATTATGTGAATAACTTGAAAATCTTAGCTCAAACAACTTCAAAACCTGTTTGCCCAGCACGGGGATCTTGAACTGTATAAGATAAAGCCTTAAATATGTGTGTCTGAGTCGTCTATCAAAACTTACAGCTATTTATATGAAGTTGTACAAAAACGCTTTATTTCGTCAAGACAGTGCGTTTCCTACGATTACATGCATTTCAATGGGGAACTCGCCCGAAACAAAGTATAGGTTTTCATCATGTGAATAACTTGAAAATCTTAGCTCAAACAGCTTCAAAACCTGTTTGCCCAGCACGGGGATCTCGAACTGTATAAGATAACGCCTTAAATATGTGTGTATGCTTCTTCTATCAAGACTTACAGCTATTTATATGAAGTTGTACAAAAACGCTTTATTTCGTCAAGACAGTGCGTTTCCTACGATTACATGCATTTGAATGGGGAACTCGCCCGAAACAAAGTATAGGTTTTCATTATGTGAATAACTTGAAAATCTTAGCTCAAAAAACTTCAAAACCTGATTGCCCAGCACGGGGATCTTGAACTGTATAAGATAACGCCTTAAATATGTGTGTCTGAGTCGTCTATCAAAACTTACAGCTATTTATATGAAGTTGTACAAAAACGCTTTATTTCGTCAAGACAGTGCGTTTCCTACGATTACATGCATTTCAATGGGGAACTCGCCCGAAACAAAGTATAGGTTTTCATTATGTGAATAACTTGAAAATCTTAGCTCAAACAGCTTCAAAACCTGTTTGCCCAGCACGGGGATCTTGAACTGTATAAGATAACGCCTTAAATAAGTGTGTATGCTTCTTCTATCAAGACTTACAGCTATTTATATGAAGTTGTACAAAAACGCTTTATTTCGTCAAGACAGTGCGTTTCCTACGATTACATGCATTTGAAAGGGGAACTCGTCCGAAACAAAGTATAGGTTTTCATTATGTGAATAACTTGAAAATCTTAGCTCAAACAGCTTCAAAACCTGTTTGCCCAGCACGGGGATCTTGAACTGTATAAGATAAAGCCTTAAATATGTGTGTCTGAGTCGTCTATCAAAACTTACAGCTATTTATATGAAGTTTTACAAAAACGCTTTATTTCGTCAAGACAGTGCGTTTCCTACGATTACATGCATTTGAATGGGGAACTCGCCCGAAACAAAGTATAGGTTTTCATTATGTGAATAACTTGAAAATCTTAGCTCAAACAGCTTCAAAACCTGTTTGCCCAGCACGGGGATCTTGAACTGTATAAGATAACGCCTTAAATATGTGTGTCTGAGACGTCTATCAAAACTTACAGCTATTTATATGAAGTTGTACAAAAACGCTTTATTTCGTCAAGACAGTGCGTTTCCTACGATTACATGCATTTGAATGGGGAACTCGCCCGAAACAAAGTATAGGTTTTCATTATGTGAATAACTTGAAAATCTTAGCTCAAACAGCTTCAAAACCTGTTTGCCCAGCACGGGGATCTTGAACTGTATAAGATAACGCCTTAAATAAGTGTGTATGCTTCTTCTATCAAGACTTACAGCTATTTATATGAAGTTGTACAAAAACGCTTTATTTCGTCAAGACAGTGCGTTTCCTACGATTACATGCATTTGAATGGGGAACTCGCCCGAAACAAAGTATAGGTTTTCATTATGTGAATAACTTGAAAATCTTAGCTCAAACAGCTTCAAAACCTGTTTGCCCAGCACGGGGATCTTGAACTGTATAAGATAAAGCCTTAAATATGTGTGTCTGAGTCGTCTATCAAAACTTAGAGCTATTTATATGAAGTTGTAGAAAAACGCTTTATTTCGTCAAGACAGTGCGTTTCCTACGATTACATGCATTTGAATGGGGAACTCGCCCGAAACAAAGTATAGGTTTTCATTATGTGAATAACTTGAAAATCTTAGCTCAAAAAGCTTCAAAACCTGTTTGCCCAGCACGGGGATCTTGAACTGTATAAGATAACGCCTTAAATATGTGTGTCTGAGTCGTCTATCAAAACTTACAGCTATTTATATGAAGTTGTAGAAAAACGCTTTATTTCGTCAAGACACTGCGTTTCCTACGATTACATGCATTTGAATGGGGAACTCGCCCGAAACAAAGTATAGGTTTTCATTATGTGAATAACTTGAAAATCTTAGCTCAAACAGCTTCAAAACCTGTTTGCCCAGCACGGGGATCTTGAACTGTATAAGATAAAGCCTTAAATATGTGTGTCTGAGTCGTCTATCAAAACTTACAGCTATTTATATGAAGTTGTACAAAAACGCTTTATTTCGTCAAGACAGTGCGTTTCCTACGATTACATGCATTTGAATGGGGAACTCGCCCGAAACAAAGTATAGGTTTTCATCATGTGAATAACTTGAAAATCTTAGCTCAAACAGCTTCAAAACCTGTTTGCCCAGCACGGGGATCTCGAACTGTATAAGATAACGCCTTAAATATGTGTGTCTGAGTCGTCTATCAAAACTTACAGCTATTTATATGAAGTTGTACAAAAACGCTTTATTTCGTCAAGACAGTGCGTTTCCTACGATTACATGCATTTGAATGGGGAACTCGCCCGAAACAAAGTATAGGTTTTCATTATGTGAATAACTTGAAAATCTTAGCTCAAACAGCTTCAAAACCTGTTTGCCCAGCACGGGGATCTTGAACTGTATAAGATAACGCCTTAAATAAGTGTGTATGCTTCTTCTATCAAGACTTACAGCTATTTATATGAAGTTGTACAAAAACGCTTTATTTCGTCAAGACAGTGCGTTTCCTACGATTACATGCATTTGAATGGGGAACTCGCCCGAAACAAAGTATAGGTTTTCATTATGTGAATAACTTGAAAATCTTAGCTCAAACAGCTTCAAAACCTGTTTGCCCAGCACGGGGATCTTGAACTGTATAAGATAACGCCTTAAATATGTGTGTCTGAGTCGTCTATCAAAACTTACAGCTATTTATATGAAGTTGTAGAAAAACGCTTTATTTCGTCAAGACAGTGCGTTTCCTACGATTACATGCATTTGAATGGGGAACTCGCCCGAAACAAAGTATAGGTTTTCATTATGTGAATAACTTGAAAATCTTAGCTCAAACAGCTTCAAAACCTGTTTGCCCAGCACGGGGATCTTGAACTGTATAAGATAACGCCTTAAATAAGTGTGTATGCTTCTTCTATCAAGACTTACAGCTATTTATATGAAGTTGTACAAAAACGCTTTATTTCGTCAAGACAGTGCGTTTCCTACGATTACATGCATTTGAACTCGCCCGAAACAAAGTATAGGTTTTCATTATGTGAATAACTTGAAAATCTTAGCTCAAACAGCTTCAAAACCTGTTTGCCCAGCACGGGGATCTTGAACTGTATAAGATAACGCCTTAAATATGTGTGTCTGAGTCGTCTATCAAAACTTACAGCTATTTATATGAAGTTGTAGAAAAACGCTTTATTTCGTCAAGACAGTGCGTTTCCTACGATTACATGCATTTGAATGGGGAACTCGCCCGAAACAAAGTATAGGTTTTCATTATGTGAATAACTTGAAAATCTTAGCTCAAACAGCTTCAAAACCTGTTTGCCCAGCACGGGGATCTTGAACTGTATAAGATAAAGCCTTAAATATGTGTGTCTGAGTCGTCTATCAAAACTTACAGCTATTTATATGAAGTTGTACAAAAACGCTTTATTTCGTCAAGACAGTGCGTTTCCTACGATTACATGCATTTGAATGGGGAACTCGCCCGAAACAAAGTATAGGTTTTCATCATGTGAATAACTTGAAAATCTTAGCTCAAACAGCTTCAAAACCTGTTTGCCCAGCACGGGGATCTCGAACTGTATAAGATAACGCCTTAAATATGTGTGTATGCTTCTTCTATCAAGACTTACAGCTATTTATATGAAGTTGTACAAAAACGCTTTATTTCGTCAAGACAGTGCGTTTCCTATGATTACATGCATTTGAATGGGGAACTCGCCCGAAACAAAGTATAGGTTTTCATTATGTGAATAACTTGAAAATCTTAGCTCAAACAGCTTCAAAACCTGTTTGCCCAGCACGGGGATCTTGAACTGTATAAGATAACGCCTTAAATAAGTGTGTATGCTTCTTCTATCAAGACTTACAGCTATTTATATGAAGTTGTACAAAAACGCTTTATTTCGTCAAGACAGTGCGTTTCCTACGATTACATGCATTTGAATGGGGAACTCGCCCGATACAAAGTATAGGTTTTCATTATGTGAATAACTTGAAAATCTTAGCTCAAACAGCTTCAAAACCTGTTTGCCCAGCACGGGGATCTTGAACTGTATAAGATAACGCCTTAAATATGTGTGTATGCTTCTTCTATCAAGACTTACAGCTATTTATATGAAGTTGTACAAAAACGCTTTATTTCGTCAAGACAGTGCGTTTCCTACGATTACATGCATTTGAATGGGGAACTCGTCCGAAACAAAGTATAGGTTTTCATTATGTGAATAACTTGAAAATCTTGGCTCAAACAGCTTCAAAACCTGTTTGCCCAGCACGGGGATCTTGAATTGTATAAGATAACGCCGTAAATATGTGTGTCTGACTCTTCTATCAAGACTTACAGCTATTTATATGAAGTTGTAGAAAAACGCTTTATTTCGTCAAGACAGTGCGTTTCCTACGATTACATGCATTTGAATGGGGAACTCGCCCGAAACAAAGTATAGGTTTTCATTATGTGAATAACTTGAAAATCTTAGCTCAAACAGCTTCAAAACCTGTTTGCCCAGCACGGGGATCTTGAACTGTATAAGATAAAGCCTTAAATATGTGTGTCTGAGTCGTCTATCAAAACTTACAGCTATTTATATGAAGTTGTACAAAAACGCTTTATTTCGTCAAGACAGTGCGTTTCCTACGATTACATGCATTTGAATGGGGAACTCGCCCGAAACAAAGTATAGGTTTTCATCATGTGAATAACTTGAAAATCTTAGCTCAAACAGCTTCAAAACCTGTTTGCCCAGCACGGGGATCTCGAACTGTATAAGATAACGCCTTAAATATGTGTGTATGCTTCTTCTATCAAGACTTACAGCTATTTATATGAAGTTGTACAAAAACGCTTTATTTCGTCAAGACAGTGCGTTTCCTACGATTACATGCATTTGAATGGGGAACTCGCCCGAAACAAAGTATAGGTTTTCATTATGTGAATAACTTGAAAATCTTAGCTCAAACAGCTTCAAAACCTGTTTGCCCAGCACGGGGATCTTGAACTGTATAAGATAACGCCTTAAATAAGTGTGTATGCTTCTTCTATCAAGACTTACAGCTATTTATATGAAGTTGTACAAAAACGCTTTATTTCGTCAAGACAGTGCGTTTCCTACGATTACATGCATTTGAATGGGGAACTCGCCCGAAACAAAGTATAGGTTTTCATTATGTGAATAACTTGAAAATCTTAGCTCAAACAGCTTCAAAACCTGTTTGCCCAGCACGGGGATCTTGAACTGTATAAGATAAAGCCTTAAATATGTGTGTCTGAGTCGTCTATCAAAACTTACAGCTATTTATATGAAGTTGTAGAAAAACGCTTTATTTCGTCAAGACAGTGCGTTTCCTACGATTACATGCATTTGAATGGGGAACTCGCCCGAAACAAAGTATAGGTTTTCATTATGTGAATAACTTGAAAATCTTAGCTCAAACAGCTTCAAAACCTGTTTGCCCAGCACGGGGATCTTGAACTGTATAAGATAACGCCTTAAATATGTGTGTCTGAGTCGTCTATCAAGACTTACAGCTATTTATATGAAAATGTACAAAAACGCTTTATTTCGTCAAGACAGTGCGTTTCCTACGATTACATGCATTTGAATGGGGAACTCGCCCGAAACAAAGTATAGGTTTTCATTATGTGAATAACTTGAAAATCTTAGCTCAAACAGCTTCAAAACCTGTTTGCCCAGCACGGGGATCTTGAACTGTATAAGATAACGCCTTAAATATGTGTGTCTGAGTCGTCTATCAAGACTTACAGCTATTTATATGAAGTTGTACAAAAACGCTTTATTTCGTCAAGACAGTGCGTTTCCTACGATTACATGCATTTGAATGGGGAACTCGCCCGAAACAAAGTATAGGTTTTCATTATGTGAATAACTTGAAAATCTTAGCTCAAACAGCTTCAAAACCTGTTTGCCCAGCACGGGGATCTTGAATTGTATAAGATAACGCCGTAAATATGTGTGTATGCTTCTTCTATCAAGACTAACAGCTATTTATATGAAGTTGTACAAAAACGCTTTATTTCGTCAAGACAGTGCGTTTCCTACGATTACATGCATTTGAATGGGGGAATTTTGCCGAAACAAAGTATAGGTTTTCATTATGTGAATAACTTGAAAATCTTAGCTCAAACAGCTTCAAAACCTGTTTGCCCAGCACGGGGATCTTGAACTGTATAAGATAACGCCTTAAATATGTGTGTCTGAGTCGTCTATCAAGACTTACAGCTATTTATATGAAGTTGTACAAAAACAATTTATTTCGTCAAGACAGTGCGTTTCCTACGATTACATGCATTTGAATGGGGGAACTCGCCCGAAACAAAGTATAGGTTTTCATTATGTGAATAACTTGAAAATCTTGGCTCAAACAGCTTCAAAACCTGTTTGCTCAGCACGGAGATCTTGAATTGTATAAGATAACGCCGTAAATATGTGTGTCTGACTCTTCTATCAAGACTTACAGCTATTTTTATGAAGTTGTACAAAAACGCTTTATTTCGTCAAGATAGTGCGTGTCCTACGATTACATGCATTTGAACGGGGGAACTCGCCCGAAACAAAGTATAGGTTTTCATTATGTGAATAACTTGAAAATCTTAGCTCAAACAGCTTCAAAACCTGTTTGTCCAGCACGGAGATCTTGAATTGTATAAGATAACGCCGTAAATATGTGTGTCTGACTCTTCTATCAAGACTTACAGCTATTTATATGAAGTTGTACAAAAACGGTTTATTTCGTCAAGACAGTGCGTGTCCTACGATTACATGCATTTGAACGGGGGAATGCGGCCGAAACAAAGTATAGGTTTTCATTATGTGAATAACTTGAAAATCTTAGCTCAAACAGCTTCAAAACCTGTTTGCCCAGCACGGGGATCTTGAACTGTATAAGATAACGCCTTAAATATGTGTGTATGCTTCTTCTATCAAGACTTACAGCTATTTATATGAAGTTGTACAAAAACGCTTTATTTCGTCAAGACAGTGCGTTTCCTACGATTACATGCATTTGAATGGGGAACTCGCCCGAAACAAAGTATTGGTTTTCATTATGTGAATAACTTGAAAAACTTAGCTCAAACAGCTTCAAAACCTGTTTGCCCAGCACGGGGATCTTGAACTGTATAAGATAACGCCTTAAATATGTGTGTATGCTTCTTCTATCAAGACTTACAGCTATTTATATGAAGTTGTACAAAAACGCTTTATTTCGTCAAGACAGTGCGTTTCCAACGATTACATGCATTTGAATGGGGAACTCGCCCGAAACAAAGTATAGGTTTTCATTATGTGAATAACTTGAAAATCTTAGCTCAAACAGCTTCAAAACCTGTTTGCCCAGCACGGGGATCTTGAACTGTATAAGATAACGCCTTAAATATGTGTGTATGCTTCTTCTATCAAGACTTACAGCTATTTATATGAAGTTGTACAAAAACGCTTTATTTCGTCAAGACAGTGCGTGTCCTACGATTACATGCATTTGAATGGGGAACTCGCCCGAAACAAAGTATAGGTTTTCATTATGTGAATAACTTGAAAATCTTAGCTCAAACAGCTTCAAAACCTGTTTGTCCAGCACGGAGATCTTGAATTGTATAAGATAACGCCGTAAATATGTGTGTCTGACTCTTCTATCAAGACTTACAGCTATTTTTATGAAGTTGTACAAAAACGCTTTATTTCGTCAAGATAGTGCGTGTCCTACGATTACATGCATTTGAACGGGGGAACTCGCCCGAAACAAAGTATAGGTTTTCATTATGTGAATAACTTGAAAATCTTAGCTCAAACAGCTTCAAAACCTGTTTGTCCAGCACGGAGATCTTGAATTGTATAAGATAACGCCGTAAATATGTGTGTCTGACTCTTCTATCAAGACTTACAGCTATTTTTATGAAGTTGTACAAAAACGGTTTATTTCGTCAAGACAGTGCGTGTCCTACGATTACATGCATTTGAACGGGGGAATGCGGCCGAAACAAAGTATAGGTTTTCATTATGTGAATAACTTGAAAATCTTAGCTCAAACAGCTTCAAAACCTGTTTGCCCAGCACGGGGATCTTGAACTGTATAAGATAACGCCTTAAATATGTGTGTATGCTTCTTCTATCAAGACTTACAGCTATTTATATGAAGTTGTACAAAAACGCTTTATTTCGTCAAGACAGTGCGTTTCCTACGATTACATGCATTTGAATGGGGAACTCGCCCGAAACAAAGTATAGGTTTTCATTATGTGAATAACTTGAAAAACTTAGCTCAAACAGCTTCAAAACCTGTTTGCCCAGCACGGGGATCTTGAACTGTATAAGATAACGCCTTAAATATGTGTGTATGCTTCTTCTATCAAGACTTACAGCTATTTATATGAAGTTGTACAAAAACGCTTTATTTCGTCAAGACAGTGCGTTTCCAACGATTACATGCATTTGAATGGGGAACTCGCCCGAAACAAAGTATAGGTTTTCATTATGTGAATAACTTGAAAATCTTAGCTCAAACAGCTTCAAAACCTGTTTGCCCAGCACGGGGATCTTGAACTGTATAAGATAACGCCTTAAATATGTGTGTATGCTTCTTCTATCAAGACTTACAGCTATTTATATGAAGTTGTACAAAAACGCTTTATTTCGTCAAGACAGTGCGTTTCCTACGATTACATGCATTTGAATGGGGGAACTCGCCCGAAACAAAGTATAGGTTTTCATTATGTGAATAACTTGAAAATCTTAGCTCAAACAGCTTCAAAACCTGTTTGCCCAGCACGGGGATCTTGAACTGTATAAGATAACGCCTTAAATATGTGTGTATGCTTCTTCTATCAAGACTTACAGCTATTTATATGAAGTTGTACAAAAACGCTTTATTTCGTCAAGACAGTGCGTGTCCTACGATTACATGCATTTGAATGGGGAACTCGCCCGAAACAAAGTATAGGTTTTCATTATGTGAATAACTTGAAAATCTTAGCTCAAACAGCTTCAAAACCTGTTTGCCCAGCACGGGGATCCTGAACTGTATTAGATAACGCCTTAAATATGTGTGTCTGAGTCGTCTATCAAAACTTACAGCTATTTATATGAAGTTGTACAAAAACGCTTTATTTCGTCAAGATAGTGCGTGTCCTACGATTACATGCATTTGAACGGGGGAATGCGGCCGAAACAAAGTATAGGTTTTCATTATGTGAATAACTTGAAAATCTTAGCTCAAACAGCTTCAAAACCTGTTTGCCCAGCACGGGGATCTTGAACTGTATAAGATAAAGCCTTAAATATGTGTGTCTGAGTCGTCTATCAAGACTTACAGCTATTTATATGAAGTTGTACAAAAACGCTTTATTTCGTCAAGACAGTGCGTTTCCTACGATTACATGCATTTGAATGGGGAACTCGCCCGAAACAAAGTATAGGTTTTCATTATGTGAATAACTTGAAAATCTTAGCTCAAACAGCTTCAAAACCTGTTTGCCCAGCACGGGGATCTTGAATTGTATAAGATAACGCCGTAAATATGTGTGTATGCTTCTTCTATCAAGACTAACAGCTATTTATATGAAGTTGTACAAAAACGCTTTATTTCGTCAAGACAGTGCGTTTCCTACGATTACATGCATTTGAATGGGGGAATTTTGCCGAAACAAAGTATAGGTTTTAATTATGTGAATAACTTGAAAATCTTAGCTCAAACAGCTTCAAAACCTGTTTGCCCAGCACGGGGATCTTGAACTGTATAAGATAACGCCTTAAATATGTGTGTCTGAGTCGTCTATCAAGACTTACAGCTATTTATATGAAGTTGTACAAAAACGCTTTATTTCGTCAAGACAGTGCGTTTCCTACGATTACATGCATTTGAATGGGGGAACTCGCCCGAAACAAAGTATAGGTTTTCATTATGTGAATAACTTGAAAATCTTGGCTCAAACAGCTTCAAAACCTGTTTGCTCAGCACGGGGATCTTGAATTGTATAAGATAACGCCGTAAATATGTGTGTATGCTTCTTCTATCAAGACTAACAGCTATTTATATGAAGTTGTACAAAAACGCTTTATTTCGTCAAGACAGTGCGTGTCCTACGATTACATGCATTTGAATGGGGAACTCGCCCGAAACAAAGTATAGGTTTTCATTATGTGAATAACTTGAAAATCTTAGCTCAAACAGCTTCAAAACCTGTTTGCCCAGCACGGGGATCTTGAACTGTATTAGATAACGCCTTAAATATGTGTGTCTGAGTCGTCTATCAAAACTTACAGCTATTTATATGAAGTTGTACAAAAACGCTTTATTTCGTCAAGACAGTGCGTTTCCTACGATTACATGCATTTGAAAGGGGGAATACGCCCAAAACAAAGTATAGGTTTTCATTATGTGAATAACTTGAAAATCTTAGCTCAAACAGCTTCAAAACCTGTTTGTCCAGCACGGAGATCTTGAATTGTATAAGATAACGCCGTAAATATGTGTGTCTGACTCTTCTATCAAGACTTACAGCTATTTTTATGAAGTTGTACAAAAACGCTTTATTTCGTCAAGATAGTGCGTGTCCTACGATTACATGCATTTGAACGGGGGAACTCGCCCGAAACAAAGTATAGGTTTTCATTATGTGAATAACTTGAAAATCTTAGCTCAAACAGCTTCAAAACCTGTTTGCCCAGCACGGGGATCTTGAACTGTATAAGATAACGCCTTAAATATGTGTGTATGCTTCTTCTATCAAGACTTACAGCTATTTATATGAAGTTGTACAAAAACGCTTTATTTCGTCAAGACAGTGCGTTTCCTACGATTACATGCATTTGAATGGGGAACTCGCCCGAAACAAAGTATAGGTTTTCATTATGTGAATAACTTGAAAAACTTAGCTCAAACAGCTTCAGAACCTGTTTGCCCAGCACGGGGATCTTGAACTGTATAAGATAACGCCTTAAATATGTGTGTATGCTTCTTCTATCAAGACTTACAGCTATTTATATGAAGTTGTACAAAAACGCTTTATTTCGTCAAGACAGTGCGTTTCCAACGATTACATGCATTTGAATGGGGAACTCGCCCGAAACAAAGTATAGGTTTTCATTATGTGAATAACTTGAAAATCTTAGCTCAAACAGCTTCAAAACCTGTTTGCCCAGCACGGGGATCTTGAACTGTATAAGATAACGCCTTAAATATGTGTGTATGCTTCTTCTATCAAGACTTACAGCTATTTATATGAAGTTGTACAAAAACGCTTTATTTCGTCAAGACAGTGCGTTTCCTACGATTACATGCATTTGAATGGGGGAACTCGCCCGAAACAAAGTATAGGTTTTCATTATGTGAATAACTTGAAAATCTTAGCTCAAACAGCTTCAAAACCTGTTTGCCCAGCACGGGGATCTTGAACTGTATAAGATAACGCCTTAAATATATGTGTATGCTTCTTCTATCAAGACTTACAGCTATTTATATGAAGTTGTACAAAAACGCTTTATTTTGTCAAGACAGTGCGTTTCCAACGATTACATGCATTTGAATGGGGAACTCGCCCGAAACAAAGTATAGGTTTTCATTATGTGAATAACTTGAAAATCTTAGCTCAAACAGCTTCAAAACCTGTTTGCCCAGCACGGGGATCTTGAACTGTATTAGATAACGCCTTAAATATGTGTGTCTGAGTCGTCTATCAAAACTTACAGCTATTTATATGAAGTTGTACAAAAACGCTTTATTTCGTCAAGACAGTACGTGTCCTACGATTACATGCATTTGAATGGGGAACTCGCCCGAAACAAAGTATAGGTTTTCATTATGTGAATAACTTGAAAATCTTAGCTCAAACAGCTTCAAAACCTGTTTGCCCACCACGGGGATCCTGAACTGTATTAGATAACGCCTTAAATATGTGTGTCTGACTCTTCTATCAAGACTTACAGCTATTTTTATGAAGTTGTACAAAAACGCTTTATTTCGTCAAGACAGTGCGTGTCCTACGATTACATGCATTTGAACGGGGGAATGCGGCCGAAACAAAGTATAGGTTTTCATTATGTGAATAACTTGAAAATCTTAGCTCAAACAGCTTCAAAACCTGTTTGCCCAGCACGGGGATCTTGAACTGTATAAGATAACGCCTTAAATATATGTGTATGCTTCTTCTATCAAGACTTACAGCTATTTATATGAAGTTGTACAAAAACGCTTTATTTTGTCAAGACAGTGCGTTTCCAACGATTACATGCATTTGAATGGGGAACTCGCCCGAAACAAAGTATAGGTTTTCATTATGTGAATAACTTGAAAATCTTAGCTCAAACAGCTTCAAAACCTGTTTGCCCAGCACGGGGATCTTGAACTGTATTAGATAACGCCTTAAATATGTGTGTCTGAGTCGTCTATCAAAACTTACAGCTATTTATATGAAGTTGTACAAAAACGCTTTATTTCGTCAAGACAGTACGTGTCCTACGATTACATGCATTTGAATGGGGAACTCGCCCGAAACAAAGTATAGGTTTTCATTATGTGAATAACTTGAAAATCTTAGCTCAAACAGCTTCAAAACCTGTTTGCCCAGCACGGGGATCTTGAACTGTATAAGATAACGCCTTAAATATGTGTATGCTTCTTCTATCAAGACTTACAGCTATTTATATGAAGTTGTACAAAAACGCTTTATTTCGTCAAGACAGTGCGTTTCCTACGATTACATGCATTTGAATGGGGGAACTCGCCCGAAACAAAGTATAGGTTTTCATTATGTGAATAACTTGAAAATCTTAGCTCAAACAGCTTCAAAACCTGTTTGCCCAGCACGGGGATACTGAACTGTATTAGATAACGCCTTAAATATGTGTGTCTGAGTCGTCTATCAAAACTTACAGCTATTTATATGAAGTTGTACAAAAACGCTTTATTTCGTCAAGACAGTGCGTTTCCTACGATTACATGCATTTGAATGGGGGAATACGCCCAAAACAAAGTATAGGTTTTCATTATGTGAATAACTTGAAAATCTTAGCTCAAACAGCTTCAAAACCTGTTTGTCCAGCACGGAGATCTTGAATTGTATAAGATAACGCCGTAAATATGTGTGTCTGACTCTTCTATCAAGACTTACAGCTATTTTTATGAAGTTGTACAAAAACGCTTTATTTCGTCAAGACAGTGCGTGTCCTACGATTACATGCATTTGAACGGGGGAATGCGGCCGAAACAAAGTATAGGTTTTCATTATGTGAATAACTTGAAAATCTTAGCTCAAACAGCTTCAAAACCTGTGTGCCCAGCACGGGGATCTTGAACTGTATTAGATAACGCCTTAAATATGTGTGTCTGAGTCGTCTATCAAAACTTACAGCTATTTATATGAAGTTGTACAAAAACGCTTTATTTCGTCAAGACAGTGCGTGTCCTACGATTACATGCATTTGAATGGGGAATGCGGCCGAAACAAAGTATAGGTTTTCATTATGTGAATAACTTGAAAATCTTAACTCAAACAGCTTCAAAACCTGTTTGCCCAGCACGGGGATCTTGAACTGTATAAGATAACGCCTTAAATATGTGTGTATGCTTCTTCTATCAAGACTTACAGCTATTTATATGAAGTTGTACAAAAACGCTTTATTTCGTCAAGACAGTGCGTTTCCTACGATTACATGCATTTGAATGGGGGAACTCGCCCGAAACAAAGTATAGGTTTTCATTATGTGAATAACTTGAAAATCTTAGCTCAAACAGCTTCAAAACCTGTTTGCCCAGCACGGGGATCCTGAACTGTATTAGATAACGCCTTAAATATGTGTGTCTGAGTCGTCTATCAAAACTTACAGCTATTTATATGAAGTTGTACAAAAACGCTTTATTTCGTCAAGACAGTGCGTTTCCTACGATTACATGCATTTGAATGGGGGAATACGCCCAAAACAAAGTATAGGTTTTCATTATGTGAATAACTTGAAAATCTTAGCTCAAACAGCTTCAAAACCTGTTTGTCCAGCACGGAGATCTTGAATTGTATAAGATAACGCCGTAAATATGTGTGTCTGACTCTTCTATCAAGACTTACAGCTATTTATATGAAGTTGTACAAAAACGCTTTATTTCGTCAAGACAGTGCGTTTCCAACGATTACATGCATTTGAATGGGGAACTCGCCCGAAACAAAGTATAGGTTTTCATTATGTGAATAACTTGAAAATCTTAGCTCAAACAGCTTCAAAACCTGTTTGCCCAGCACGGGGATCTTGAACTGTATTAGATAACGCCTTAAATATGTGTGTCTGAGTCGTCTATCAAAACTTACAGCTATTTATATGAAGTTGTACAAAAACGCTTTATTTCGTCAAGACAGTGCGTGTCCTACGATTACATGCATTTGAATGGGGAATGCGGCCGAAACAAAGTATAGGTTTTCATTATGTGAATAACTTGAAAATCTTAGCTCAAACAGCTTCAAAACCTGTTTGCCCAGCACGGGGATCTTGAACTGTATAAGATAACGCCTTAAATATGTGTGTATGCTTCTTCTATCAAGACTTACAGCTATTTATATGAAGTTGTACAAAAACGCTTTATTTCGTCAAGACAGTGCGTTTCCTACGATTACATGCATTTGAATGGGGGAACTCGCCCGAAACAAAGTATAGGTTTTCATTATGTGAATAACTTCAAAATCTTAGCTCAAACAGCTTCAAAACCTGTTTGCCCAGCACGGGGATCCTGAACTGTATTAGATAACGCCTTAAATATGTGTGTCTGAGTCGTCTATCAAAACTTACAGCTATTTATATGAAGTTGTACAAAAACGCTTTATTTCGTCAAGACAGTGCGTTTCCAACGATTACATGCATTTGAATGGGGAACTCGCCCGAAACAAAGTATAGGTTTTCATTATGTGAATAACTTGAAAATCTTAGCTCAAACAGCTTCAAAACCTGTTTGCCCAGCACGGGGATCTTGAACTGTATAAGATAACGCCTTAAATATGTGTGTATGCTTCTTCTATCAAGACTTACAGCTATTTATATGAAGTTGTACAAAAACGCTTTATTTCGTCAAGACAGTGCGTTTCCAACGATTACATGCATTTGAATGGGGAACTCGCCCGAAACAAAGTATAGGTTTTCATTATGTGAATAACTTGAAAATCTTAGCTCAAACAGCTTCAAAACCTGTTTGCCCAGCACGGGGATCTTGAACTGTATTAGATAACGCCTTAAATATGTGTGTCTGAGTCGTCTATCAAAACTTACAGCTATTTATATGAAGTTGTACAAAAACGCTTTATTTCGTCAAGACAGTGCGTGTCCTACGATTACATGCATTTGAATGGGGAATGCGGCCGAAACAAAGTATAGGTTTTCATTATGTGAATAACTTGAAAATCTTAGCTCAAACAGCTTCAAAACCTGTTTGCCCAGCACGGGGATCTTGAACTGTATAAGATAACGCCTTAAATATGTGTGTATGCTTCTTCTATCAAGACTTACAGCTATTTATATGAAGTTGTACAAAAACGCTTTATTTCGTCAAGACAGTGCGTTTCCTACGATTACATGCATTTGAATGGGGGAACTCGCCCGAAACAAAGTATAGGTTTTCATTATGTGAATAACTTGAAAATCTTAGCTCAAACAGCTTCAAAACCTGTTTGCCCAGCACGGGGATCCTGAACTGTATTAGATAACGCCTTAAATATGTGTGTCTGAGTCGTCTATCAAAACTTACAGCTATTTATATGAAGTTGTACAAAAACGCTTTATTTCGTCAAGACAGTGCGTTTCCTACGATTACATGCATTTGAATGGGGGAATACGCCCAAAACAAAGTATAGGTTTTCATTATGTGAATAACTTGAAAATCTTAGCTCAAACAGCTTCAAAACCTGTTTGTCCAGCACGGAGATCTTGAATTGTATAAGATAACGCCGTAAATATGTGTGTCTGACTCTTCTATCAAGACTTACAGCTATTTTTATGAAGTTGTACAAAAACGCTTTATTTCGTCAAGACAGTGCGTGTCCTACGATTACATGCATTTGAATGGGGAATGCAGCCGAAACAAAGTATAGGTTTTCATTATGTGAATAACTTGAAAATCTTAGCTCAAACAGCTTCAAAACCTGTTTGCCCAGCACGGGGATCTTGAACTGTATAAGATAACGCCTTAAATATGTGTGTATGCTTCTTCTATCAAGACTTACAGCTATTTATATGAAGTTGTACAAAAACGCTTTATTTCGTCAAGACAGTGCGTTTCCAACGATTACATGCATTTGAATGGGGAACTCGCCCGAAACAAAGTATAGGTTTTCATTATGTGAATAACTTGAAAATCTTAGCTCAAACAGCTTCAAAACCTGTTTGCCCAGCACGGGGATCTTGAACTGTATTAGATAACGCCTTAAATATGTGTGTCTGAGTCGTCTATCAAAACTTACAGCTATTTATATGAAGTTGTACAAAAACGCTTTATTTCGTCAAGACAGTGCGTGTCCTACGATTACATGCATTTGAATGGGGGAATGCGGCCGAAACAAAGTATAGGTTTTCATTATGTGAATAACTTGAAAATCTTAGCTCAAACAGCTTCAAAACCTGTTTGCCCAGCACGGGGATATTGAACTGTATAAGATAACGCCTTAAATATGTGTGTCTGACTCTTCTATCAAGACTTACAGCTATTTTTATGAAGTTGTACAAAAACGCTTTATTTCATCAAGACAGTGCGTGTCCTACGATTACATGCATTTGAACGGGGGAATGCGGCCGAAACAAAGTATAGGTTTTCATTATGTGAATAACTTGAAAATCTTAGCTCAAACAGCTTCAAAACCTGTTTGCCCAGCACGGGGATCTTGAACTGTATTAGATAACGCCTTAAATATGTGTGTCTGAGTCGTCTATCAAAACTTACAGCTATTTATATGAAGTTGTACAAAAACGCTTTATTTCGTCAAGACAGTGCGTGTCCTACGATTACATGCATTTGAATGGGGGAATGCGGCCGAAACAAAGTATAGGTTTTCATTATGTGAATAACTTGAAAATCTTAGCTCAAACAGCTTCAAAACCTGTTTGCCCAGCACGGGGATCTTGAACTGTATAAGATAACGCCTTAAATATGTGTGTATGCTTCTTCTATCAAGACTTACAGCTATTTATATGAAGTTGTACAAAAACGCTTTATTTCGTCAAGACAGTGCGTTTCCAACGATTACATGCATTTGAATGGGGAACTCGCCCGAAACAAAGTATAGGTTTTCATTATGTGAATAACTTGAAAATCTTAGCTCAAACAGCTTCAAAACCTGTTTGCCCAGCACGGGGATCTTGAACTGTATAAGATAACGCCTTAAATATGTGTGTCTGAGTCGTCTATCAAAACTTATAGCTATTTATATGAAGTTGTACAAAAACGCTTTATTTCGTCAAGACAGTGCGTTTCCTACGATTACATGCATTTGAATGGGGGAATGCGGCCGAAACAAAGTATAGGTTTTCATTATGTGAATAACTTGAAAATCTTAGCTCAAACAGCTTCAAAACCTGTTTGCCCAGCACGGGGATCTTGAACTGTATAAGCTAACGCCTTAAATATGTGTGTATGCTTCTTCTATCAAGACTTACAGCTATTTATATGAAGTTGTACAAAAACGCTTTATTTCGTCAAGACAGTGCGTTTCCTACGATTACATGCATTTGAATGGGGGAACTCGCCCGAAACAAAGTATAGGTTTTCATTATGTGAATAACTTGAAAATCTTAGCTCAAACAGCTTCAAAACCTGTTTGCCCAGCACGGGGATCTTGAACTGTATAAGCTAACGCCTTAAATATGTGTGTATGCTTCTTCTATCAAGACTTACAGCTATTTATATGAAGTTGTACAAAAACGCTTTATTTCGTCAAGACAGTGCGTTTCCTACGATTACATGCATTTGAATGGGGGAACTCGCCCGAAACAAAGTATAGGTTTTCATTATGTGAATAACTTGAAAATCTTAGCTCAAACAGCTTCAAAACCTGTTTGCCCAGCACGGGGATCTTGAACTGTATTAGATAACGCCTTAAATATGTGTGTCTGAGTCGTCTATCAAAACTTACAGCTATTTATATGAAGTTGTACAAAAACGCTTTATTTCGTCAAGACAGTGCGTGTCCTACGATTACATGCATTTGAATGGGGGAATGCGGCCGAAACAAAGTATAGGTTTTCATTATGTGAATAACTTGAAAATCTTAGCTCAAACAGCTTCAAAACCTGTTTGCCCAGCACGGGGATCTTGAACTGTATAAGATAACGCCTTAAATATGTGTGTATGCTTCTTCTATCAAGACTTACAGCTATTTATATGAAGTTGTACAAAAACGCTTTATTTCGTCAAGACAGTGCGTTTCCAACGATTACATGCATTTGAATGGGGAACTCGCCCGAAACAAAGTATAGGTTTTCATTATGTGAATAACTTGAAAATCTTAGCTCAAACAGCTTCAAAACCTGTTTGCCCAGCACGGGGATCTTGAACTGTATAAGATAACGCCTTAAATATGTGTGTCTGAGTCGTCTATCAAAACTTACAGCTATTTATATGAAGTTGTACAAAAACGCTTTATTTCGTCAAGACAGTGCGTTTCCTACGATTACATGCATTTGAATGGGGGAATGCGGCCGAAACAAAGTATAGGTTTTCATTATGTGAATAACTTGAAAATCTTAGCTCAAACAGCTTCAAAACCTGTTTGCCCAGCACGGGGATCTTGAACTGTATAAGCTAACGCCTTAAATATGTGTGTATGCTTCTTCTATCAAGACTTACAGCTATTTATATGAAGTTGTACAAAAACGCTTTATTTCGTCAAGACAGTGCGTTTCCTACGATTACATGCATTTGAATGGGGGAACTCGCCCGAAACAAAGTATAGGTTTTCATTATGTGAATAACTTGAAAATCTTAGCTCAAACAGCTTCAAAACCTGTTTGCCCAGCACGGGGATCTTGAACTGTATAAGCTAACGCCTTAAATATGTGTGTATGCTTCTTCTATCAAGACTTACAGCTATTTATATGAAGTTGTACAAAAACGCTTTATTTCGTCAAGACAGTGCGTTTCCTACGATTACATGCATTTGAATGGGGGAACTCGCCCGAAACAAAGTATAGGTTTTCATTATGTGAATAACTTGAAAATCTTAGCTCAAACAGCTTCAAAACCTGTTTGCCCAGCACGGGGATCTTGAACTGTATTAGATAACGCCTTAAATATGTGTGTCTGAGTCGTCTATCAAAACTTACAGCTATTTATATGAAGTTGTACAAAAACGCTTTATTTCGTCAAGACAGTGCGTGTCCTACGATTACATGCATTTGAATGGGGGAATGCGGCCGAAACAAAGTATAGGTTTTCATTATGTGAATAACTTGAAAATCTTAGCTCAAACAGCTTCAAAACCTGTTTGCCCAGCACGGGGATCTTGAACTGTATAAGATAACGCCTTAAATATGTGTGTATGCTTCTTCTATCAAGACTTACAGCTATTTATATGAAGTTGTACAAAAACGCTTTATTTCGTCAAGACAGTGCGTTTCCAACGATTACATGCATTTGAATGGGGAACTCGCCCGAAACAAAGTATAGGTTTTCATTATGTGAATAACTTGAAAATCTTAGCTCAAACAGCTTCAAAACCTGTTTGCCCAGCACGGGGATCTTGAACTGTATTAGATAACGCCTTAAATATGTGTGTCTGAGTCGTCTATCAAAACTTACAGCTATTTATATGAAGTTGTACAAAAACGCTTTATTTCGTCAAGACAGTGCGTGTCCTACGATTACATGCATTTGAATGGGGAATGCGGCCGAAACAAAGTATAGGTTTTCATTATGTGAATAACTTGAAAATCTTAGCTCAAACAGCTTCAAAACCTGTTTGCCCAGCACGGGGATCTTGAACTGTATAAGATAACGCCTTAAATATGTGTGTATGCTTCTTCTATCAAGACTTACAGCTATTTATATGAAGTTGTACAAAAACGCTTTATTTCGTCAAGACAGTGCGTTTCCTACGATTACATGCATTTGAATGGGGGAACTCGCCCGAAAAAAAGTATAGGTTTTCATTATGTGAATAACTTGAAAATCTTAGCTCAAACAGCTTCAAAACCTGTTTGCCCAGCACGGGGATCCTGAACTGTATTAGATAACGCCTTAAATATGTGTGTCTGAGTCGTCTATCAAAACTTACAGCTATTTATATGAAGTTGTACAAAAACGCTTTATTTTGTCAAGACAGTGCGTTTCCTACGATTACATGCATTTGAATGGGGGAACTCGCCTGAAACAAAGTATAGGTTTTCATTATGTGAATAACTTGAAAATCTTAGCTCAAACAGCTTCAAAACCTGTTTGTCCAGCACGGAGATCTTGAATTGTATAAGATAACGCCGTAAATATGTGTGTCTGACTCTTCTATCAAGACTTACAGCTATTTTTATGAAGTTGTACAAAAACGCTTTATTTCGTCAAGACAGTGCGTGTCCTACGATTACATGCATTTGAACGGGGGAATGCGGCCGAAACAAAGTATAGGTTTTCATTATGTGAATAACTTGAAAATCTTAGCTCAAACAGCTTCAAAACCTGTTTGCCCAGCACGGGGATCTTGAACTGTATAAGATAACGCCTTAAATATGTGTGTATGCTTCTTCTATCAAGACTTACAGCTATTTATATGAAGTTGTACAAAAACGCTTTATTTCGTAAAGACAGTGCGTTTCCTACGATTACATGCATTTGAATGGGGGAACTCGCCCGAAACAAAGTATAGGTTTTCATTATGTGAATAACTTGAAAATCTTAGCTCAAACAGCTTCAAAACCTGTTTGCCCAGAACGGGGATCCTGAACTGTATTAGATAACGCCTTAAATATGTGTGTCTGAGTCGTCTATCAAAACTTACAGCTATTTATATGAAGTTTTACAAAAACGCTTTATTTCGTCAAGACAGTGCGTTTCCTACGATTACATGCATTTGAATGGGGGAATACGCCCAAAACAAAGTATAGGTTTTCATTATGTGAATAACTTGAAAATCTTGGCTCAAACAGCTTCAAAACCTGTTTGCCCAGCACGGGGATCTTGAACTGTATAAGATAACGCCGTAAGTATGTGTGTCTGACTCTTCTATCAAGACTTACAGCTATTTATATGAAGTTGTACAAAAACGCTTTATTTCGTCAAGACAGTGCGTGTCCTACGATTACATGCATTTGAACGGGGGAACTCACCCGAAACAAAGTATAGGTTTTCATTATGTGAATAACTTGAAAATCTTAGCTCAAACAGCTTCAAAACCTGTTTGTCCAGCACGGAGATCTTGAATTGTATAAGATAACGCCGTAAATATGTGTGTCTGACTCTTCTATCAAGACTTACAGCTATTTTTATGAAGTTGTACAAAAACGGTTTATTTCGTCAAGACAGTGCGTGTCCTACGATTACATGCATTTGAATGGGGGAATGCGGCCGAAACAAAGTATAGGTTTTCATTATGTGAATAACTTGAAAATCTTAGCTCAAACAGCTTCAAAACCTGTTTGCCCAGCACGGGGATCTTGAACTGTATAAGATAACGCCTTAAATATGTGTGTATGCTTCTTCTATCAAGACTTACAGCTATTTATATGAAGTTGTACAAAAACGCTTTATTTCGTCAAGACAGTGCGTTTCCTACGATTACATGCATTTGAATGGGGGAACTCGCCCGAAACAAAGTATAGGTTTTCATTATGTGAATAACTTGAAAATCTTAGCTCAAACAGCTTCAAAACCTGTTTGCCCAGCACGGGGATCCTGAACTGTATTAGATAACGCCTTAAATATGTGTGTCTGAGTTTTCTATCAAAACTTACAGCTATTTATATGAAGTTGTACAAAAACGCTTTATTTCGTCAAGACAGTGCGTTTCCTACGATTACATGCATTTGAATGGGGAACTCGTCCGAAACAAAGTATAGGTTTTCATTATGTGAATAACTTGAAAATCTTAGCTCAAACAGCTTCAAAACCTGTTTGTCCAGCACGGAGATCTTGAATTGTATAAGATAACGCCTTAAATATGTGTGTATGCTTCTTCTATCAAGACTTACAGCTATTTATATGAAGTTGTACAAAAACGCTTTATTTCGTCAAGACAGTGCGTTTCCAACGATTACATGCATTTGAATGGGGAACTCGCCCGAAACAAAGTATAGGTTTTCATTATGTGAATAACTTGAAAATCTTAGCTCAAACAGCTTCAAAACCTGTTTGCCCAGCACGGGGATCTTGAACTGTATTAGATAACGCCTTAAATATGTGTGTCTGAGTCGTCTATCAAAACTTACAGCTATTTATATGAAGTTGTACAAAAACGCTTTATTTCGTCAAGACAGTGCGTGTCCTACGATTACATGCATTTGAATGGGGGAATGCGGCCGAAACAAAGTATAGCTTTTCATTATGTGAATAACTTGAAAATCTTAGCTCAAACAGCTTCAAAACCTGTTTGCCCAGCACTGGGATCCTGAACTGTATTAGATAACGCCTTAAATATGTGTGTCTGAGTCGTCTATCAAAACTTACAGCTATTTATATGAAGTTGTACAAAAACGCTTTATTTCGTCAAGACAGTGCGTTTCCTACGATTACATGCATTTGAATGGGGGAATACGCCCAAAACAAAGTATAGGTTTTCATTATGTGAATAACTTGAAAATCTTAGCTCAAACAGCTTCAAAACCTGTTTGTCCAGCACGGAGATCTTGAATTGTATAAGATAACGCCGTAAATATGTGTGTCTGACTCTTCTATCAAGACTTACAGCTATTTTTATGAAGTTGTACCAAAACGCTTTATTTCGTCAAGACAGTGCGTGTCCTACGATTACATGCATTTGAACGGGGGAATGCGGCCTAAACAAAGTATAGGTTTTCATTATGTGAATAACTTGAAAATCTTAGCTCAAACAGCTTCAAAACCTGTTTGTCCAGCACGGAGATCTTGAATTGTATAAGATAACGCCGTAAATATGTGTGTCTGACTCTTCTATCAAGACTTACAGCTATTTTTATGAAGTTGTACAAAAACGCTTTATTTCGTCAAGACAGTGCGTGTCCTACGATTACATGCATTTGAACGGGGGAATGCGGCCTAAACAAAGTATAGGTTTTCATTATGTGAATAACTTGAAAATCTTAGCTCAAACAGCTTCAAAACCTGTTTGTCCAGCACGGAGATCTTGAATTGTATAAGATAACGCCGTAAATATGTGTGTCTGATTCTTCTATCAAGACTTACAGCTATTTTTATGAAGTTGTACAAAAACGCTTTATTTCGTCAAGACAGTGCGTTTCCAACGATTACATGCATTTGAATGGGGAACTCGCCCGAAACAAAGTATAGGTTTTCATTATGTGAATAACTTGAAAATCTTAGCTCAAACAGCTTCAAAACCTGTTTGCCCAGCACGGGGATCTTGAACTGTATAAGATAACGCCTTAAATATGTGTGTCTGAGTCGTCTATCAAGACTTACAGCTATTTATATGAAGTTGTACAAAAACGCTTTATTTCGTCAAGACAGTGCGTTTCCTACGAGTACATGCATTTGAATGGGGAACTCGCCCGAAACAAAGTATAGGTTTTCATTATGTGAATAACTTGAAAATCTTGGCTCAAACAGCTTCAAAACCTGTTTCCCTAGCACGGGGATCTTGAATTGTATAAGATAACGCCGTAAATATGTGTGTATGCTTCTTCTATCAAGACTAACAGCTATTTATATGAAGTTGTACAAAAACGCTTTATTTCGTCAAGACAGTGCGTTTCCTACGATTACATGCATTTGAATGGGGGAATTTTGCCGAAACAAAGTATAGGTTTTCATTATTTGAATAACTTGAAAATCTTAGCTCAAACAGCTTCAAAACCTGTTTGCCCAGCACGGGGATCTTGAACTGTATAAGATAACGCCTTAAATATGTGTGTATGCTTCTTCTATCAAGACTTACAGCTATTTATATGAAGTTGTACAAAAACGCTTTATTTCGTCAAGACAGTGCGTTTCCTACGATTACATGCATTTGAATGGGGGAACTCGCCCGAAACAAAGTATAGGTTTTCATTATGTGAATAACTTGAAAATCTTAGCTCAAACAGCTTCAAAACCTGTTTGCCCAGCACGGGGATCCTGAACTGTATTAGATAACGCCTTAAATATGTGTGTCTGAGTCGTCTATCAAAACTTACAGCTATTTATATGAAGTTGTACAAAAACGCTTTATTTCGTCAAGACAGTGCGTTTCCTACGATTACATGCATTTGAATGGGGGAATACGCCCAAAACAAAGTATAGGTTTTCATTATGTGAATAACTTGAAAATCTTAGCTCAAACAGCTTCAAAACCTGTTTGTCCAGCACGGAGATCTTGAATTGTATAAGATAACGCCGTAAATATGTGTGTCTGACTCTTCTATCAAGACTTACAGCTATTTATATGAAGTTGTACAAAAACGCTTTATTTCGTCAAGACAGTGCGTTTCCAACGATTACATGCATTTGAATGGGGAACTCGCCCGAAACAAAGTATAGGTTTTCATTATGTGAATAACTTGAAAATCTTAGCTCAAACAGCTTCAAAACCTGTTTGCCCAGCACGGGGATCTTGAACTGTATTAGATAACGCCTTAAATATGTGTGTCTGAGTCGTCTATCAAAACTTACAGCTATTTATATGAAGTTGTACAAAAACGCTTTATTTCGTCAAGACAGTGCGTTTCCTACGATTACATGCATTTGAATGGGGGAATGCGGCCGAAACAAAGTATAGGTTTTCATTATGTGAATAACTTGAAAATCTTAGCTCAAACAGCTTCAAAACCTGTTTGCCCAGCACGGGGATCTTGAACTGTATAAGCTAACGCCTTAAATATGTGTGTATGCTTCTTCTATCAAGACTTACAGCTATTTATATGAAGTTGTACAAAAACGCTTTATTTCGTCAAGACAGTGCGTTTCCTACGATTACATGCATTTGAATGGGGGAACTCGCCCGAAACAAAGTATAGGTTTTCATTATGTGAATAACTTGAAAATCTTAGCTCAAACAGCTTCAAAACCTGTTTGCCCAGCACGGGGATCTTGAACTGTATAAGCTAACGCCTTAAATATGTGTGTATGCTTCTTCTATCAAGACTTACAGCTATTTATATGAAGTTTTACAAAAACGCTTTATTTCGTCAAGACAGTGCGTTTCCTACGATTACATGCATTTGAATGGGGGAACTCGCCCGAAACAAAGTATAGGTTTTCATTATGTGAATAACTTGAAAATCTTAGCTCAAACAGCTTCAAAACCTGTTTGCCCAGCACGGGGATCTTGAACTGTATTAGATAACGCCTTAAATATGTGTGTCTGAGTCGTCTATCAAAACTTACAGCTATTTATATGAAGTTGTACAAAAACGCTTTATTTCGTCAAGACAGTGCGTGTCCTACGATTACATGCATTTGAATGGGGGAATGCGGCCGAAACAAAGTATAGGTTTTCATTATGTGAATAACTTGAAAATCTTAGCTCAAACAGCTTCAAAACCTGTTTGCCCAGCACGGGGATCTTGAACTGTATAAGATAACGCCTTAAATATGTGTGTATGCTTCTTCTATCAAGACTTACAGCTATTTATATGAAGTTGTACAAAAACGCTTTATTTCGTCAAGACAGTGCGTTTCCAACGATTACATGCATTTGAATGGGGAACTCGCCCGAAACAAAGTATAGGTTTTCATTATGTGAATAACTTGAAAATCTTAGCTCAAACAGCTTCAAAACCTGTTTGCCCAGCACGGGGATCTTGAACTGTATTAGATAACGCCTTAAATATGTGTGTCTGAGTCGTCTATCAAAACTTACAGCTATTTATATGAAGTTGTACAAAAACGCTTTATTTCGTCAAGACAGTGCGTTTCCTACGATTACATGCATTTGAATGGGGGAACTCGCCCGAAACAAAGTATAGGTTTTCATTATGTGAATAACTTGAAAATCTTAGCTCAAACAGCTTCAAAACCTGTTTGCCCAGCACGGGGATCCTGAACTGTATTAGATAACGCCTTAAATATGTGTGTCTGAGTCGTCTATCAAAACTTACAGCTATTTATATGAAGTTGTACAAAAACGCTTTATTTTGTCAAGACAGTGCGTTTCCTACGATTACATGCATTTGAATGGGGGAACTCGCCCGAAACAAAGTATAGGTTTTCAATATGTGAATAACTTGAAAATCTTAGCTCAAACAGCTTCAAAACCTGTTTGCCCAGCACGGGGATCCTGAACTGTATTAGATAACGCCTTAAATATGTGTGTCTGAGTCGTCTATCAAAACTTACAGCTATTTATATGAAGTTTTACAAAAACGCTTTATTTCGTCAAGACAGTGCGTTTCCTACGATTACATGCATTTGAATGGGGGAATACGCCCAAAACAAAGTATAGGTTTTCATTATGTGAATAACTTGAAAATCTTAGCTCAAACAGCTTCAAAACCTGTTTGTCCAGCACGGAGATCTTGAATTGTATAAGATAACGCCGTAAATATGTGTGTCTGACTCTTCTATCAAGACTTACAGCTATTTTTATGAAGTTGTACAAAAACGCTTTATTTCGTCAAGACAGTGCGTGTCCTACGATTACATGCATTTGAACGGGGGAATGCGGCCGAAACAAAGTATAGGTTTTCATTATGTGAATAACTTGAAAATCTTAGCTCAAACAGCTTCAAAACCTGTTTGCCCAGCACGGGGATCTTGAACTGTATAAGATAACGCCTTAAATATGTGTGTATGCTTCTTCTATCAAGACTTACAGCTATTTATATGAAGTTGTACAAAAACGCTTTATTTCGTCAAGACAGTGCGTTTCCTACGATTACATGCATTTGAATGGGGGAACTCGCCCGAAACAAAGTATAGGTTTTCATTATGTGAATAACTTGAAAATCTTAGCTCAAACAGCTTCAAAACCTGTTTGCCCAGCACGGGGATCCTGAACTGTATTAGATAACGCCTTAAATATGTGTGTCTGAGTCGTCTATCAAAACTTACAGCTATTTATATGAAGTTTTACAAAAACGCTTTATTTCGTCAAGACAGTGCGTTTCCTACGATTACATGCATTTGAATGGGGGAATACGCCCAAAACAAAGTATAGGTTTTCATTATGTGAATAACTTGAAAATCTTGGCTCAAACAGCTTCAAAACCTGTTTGCCCAGCACGGGGATCTTGAACTGTATAAGATAACGCCGTAAATATGTGTGTCTGACTCTTCTATCAAGACTTACAGCTATTTATATGAAGTTGTACAAAAACGCTTTATTTCGTCAAGACAGTGCGTGTCCTACGATTACATGCATTTGAACGGGGGAACTCACCCGAAACAAAGTATAGGTTTTCATTATGTGAATAACTTGAAAATCTTAGCTCAAACAGCTTCAAAACCTGTTTGTCCAGCACGGAGATCTTGAATTGTATAAGATAACGCCGTAAATATGTGTGTCTGACTCTTCTATCAAGACTTACAGCTATTTTTATGAAGTTGTACAAAAACGGTTTATTTCGTCAAGACAGTGCGTGTCCTACGATTACATGCATTTGAATGGGGGAATGCGGCCGAAACAAAGTATAGGTTTTCATTATGTGAATAACTTGAAAATCTTAGCTCAAACAGCTTCAAAACCTGTTTGCCCAGCACGGGGATCTTGAACTGTATAAGATAACGCCTTAAATATGTGTGTATGCTTCTTCTATCAAGACTTACAGCTATTTATATGAAGTTGTACAAAAACGCTTTATTTCGTCAAGACAGTGCGTTTCCTACGATTACATGCATTTGAATGGGGGAACTCGCCCGAAACAAAGTATAGGTTTTCATTATGTGAATAACTTGAAAATCTTAGCTCAAACAGCTTCAAAACCTGTTTGCCCAGCACGGGGATCCTGAACTGTATTAGATAACGCCTTAAATATGTGTGTCTGAGTTTTCTATCAAAACTTACAGCTATTTATATGAAGTTGTACAAAAACGCTTTATTTCGTCAAGACAGTGCGTTTCCTACGATTACATGCATTTGAATGGGGAACTCGTCCGAAACAAAGTATAGGTTTTCATTATGTGAATAACTTGAAAATCTTAGCTCAAACAGCTTCAAAACCTGTTTGTCCAGCACGGAGATCTTGAATTGTATAAGATAACGCCTTAAATATGTGTGTATGCTTCTTCTATCAAGACTTACAGCTATTTATATGAAGTTGTACAAAAACGCTTTATTTCGTCAAGACAGTGCGTGTCCTACGATTACATGCATTTGAATGGGGGAATGCGGCCGAAACAAAGTATAGCTTTTCATTATGTGAATAACTTGAAAATCTTAGCTCAAACAGCTTCAAAACCTGTTTGCCCAGCACGGGGATCCTGAACTGTATTAGATAACGCCTTAAATATGTGTGTCTGAGTCGTCTATCAAAACTTACAGCTATTTATATGAAGTTGTACAAAAACGCTTTATTTCGTCAAGACAGTGCGTTTCCTACGATTACATGCATTTGAATGGGGGAATACGCCCAAAACAAAGTATAGGTTTTCATTATGTGAATAACTTGAAAATCTTAGCTCAAACAGCTTCAAAACCTGTTTGTCCAGCACGGAGATCTTGAATTGTATAAGATAACGCCGTAAATATGTGTGTCTGACTCTTCTATCAAGACTTACAGCTATTTTTATGAAGTTGTACAAAAACGCTTTATTTCGTCAAGACAGTGCGTGTCCTACGATTACATGCATTTGAACGGGGGAATGCGGCCTAAACAAAGTATAGGTTTTCATTATGTGAATAACTTGAAAATCTTAGCTCAAACAGCTTCAAAACCTGTTTGTCCAGCACGGAGATCTTGAATTGTATAAGATAACGCCGTAAATATGTGTGTCTGACTCTTCTATCAAGACTTACAGCTATTTTTATGAAGTTGTACAAAAACGCTTTATTTCGTCAAGACAGTGCGTGTCCTACGATTACATGCATTTGAACGGGGGAATGCGGCCTAAACAAAGTATAGGTTTTCATTATGTGAATAACTTGAAAATCTTAGCTCAAACAGCTTCAAAACCTGTTTGTCCAGCACGGAGATCTTGAATTGTATAAGATAACGCCGTAAATATGTGTGTCTGATTCTTCTATCAAGACTTACAGCTATTTTTATGAAGTTGTACAAAAACGCTTTATTTCGTCAAAACAGTGCGTTTCCAACGATTACATGCATTTGAATGGGGAACTCGCCCGAAACAAAGTATAGGTTTTCATTATGTGAATAACTTGAAAATCTTAGCTCAAACAGCTTCAAAACCTGTTTGCCCAGCACGGGGATCTTGAACTGTATAAGATAACGCCTTAAATATGTGTGTCTGAGTCGTCTATCAAGACTTACAGCTATTTATATGAAGTTGTACAAAAACGCTTTATTTCGTCAAGACAGTGCGTTTCCTACGAGTACATGCATTTGAATGGGGAACTCGCCCGAAACAAAGTATAGGTTTTCATTATGTGAATAACTTGAAAATCTTGGCTCAAACAGCTTCAAAACCTGTTTCCCTAGCACGGGGATCTTGAATTGTATAAGATAACGCCGTAAATATGTGTGTATGCTTCTTCTATCAAGACTAACAGCTATTTATATGAAGTTGTACAAAAACGCTTTATTTCGTCAAGACAGTGCGTTTCCTACGATTACATGCATTTGAATGGGGGAATTTTGCCGAAACAAAGTATAGGTTTTCATTATTTGAATAACTTGAAAATCTTAGCTCAAACAGCTTCAAAACCTGTTTGCCCAGCACGGGGATCTTGAACTGTATAAGATAACGCCTTAAATATGTGTGTATGCTTCTTCTATCAAGACTTACAGCTATTTATATGAAGTTGTACAAAAACGCTTTATTTCGTCAAGACAGTGCGTTTCCTACGATTACATGCATTTGAATGGGGGAACTCGCCCGAAACAAAGTATAGGTTTTCATTATGTGAATAACTTGAAAATCTTAGCTCAAACAGCTTCAAAACCTGTTTGCCCAGCACGGGGATCCTGAACTGTATTAGATAACGCCTTAAATATGTGTGTCTGAGTCGTCTATCAAAACTTACAGCTATTTATATGAAGTTGTACAAAAACGCTTTATTTCGTCAAGACAGTGCGTTTCCTACGATTACATGCATTTGAATGGGGGAATACGCCCAAAACAAAGTATAGGTTTTCATTATGTGAATAACTTGAAAATCTTAGCTCAAACAGCTTCAAAACCTGTTTGTCCAGCACGGAGATCTTGAATTGTATAAGATAACGCCGTAAATATGTGTGTCTGACTCTTCTATCAAGACTTACAGCTATTTTTATGAAGTTGTACCAAAACGCTTTATTTCGTCAAGACAGTGCGTGTCCTACGATTACATGCATTTGAACGGGGGAATGCGGCCTAAACAAAGTATAGGTTTTCATTATGTGAATAACTTGAAAATCTTAGCTCAAACAGCTTCAAAACCTGTTTGTCCAGCACGGAGATCTTGAATTGTATAAGATAACGCCGTAAATATGTGTGTCTGACTCTTCTATCAAGACTTACAGCTATTTTTATGAAGTTGTACAAAAACGCTTTATTTCGTCAAGACAGTGCGTGTCCTACGATTACATGCATTTGAACGGGGGAATGCGGCCTAAACAAAGTATAGGTTTTCATTATGTGAATAACTTGAAAATCTTAGCTCAAACAGCTTCAAAACCTGTTTGTCCAGCACGGAGATCTTGAATTGTATAAGATAACGCCGTAAATATGTGTGTCTGATTCTTCTATCAAGACTTACAGCTATTTTTATGAAGTTGTACAAAAACGCTTTATTTCGTCAAGACAGTGCGTTTCCAACGATTACATGCATTTGAATGGGGAACTCGCCCGAAACAAAGTATAGGTTTTCATTATGTGAATAACTTGAAAATCTTAGCTCAAACAGCTTCAAAACCTGTTTGCCCAGCACGGGGATCTTGAACTGTATAAGATAACGCCTTAAATATGTGTGTCTGAGTCGTCTATCAAGACTTACAGCTATTTATATGAAGTTGTACAAAAACGCTTTATTTCGTCAAGACAGTGCGTTTCCTACGAGTACATGCATTTGAATGGGGAACTCGCCCGAAACAAAGTATAGGTTTTCATTATGTGAATAACTTGAAAATCTTGGCTCAAACAGCTTCAAAACCTGTTTCCCTAGCACGGGGATCTTGAATTGTATAAGATAACGCCGTAAATATGTGTGTATGCTTCTTCTATCAAGACTAACAGCTATTTATATGAAGTTGTACAAAAACGCTTTATTTCGTCAAGACAGTGCGTTTCCTACGATTACATGCATTTGAATGGGGGAATTTTGCCGAAACAAAGTATAGGTTTTCATTATTTGAATAACTTGAAAATCTTAGCTCAAACAGCTTCAAAACCTGTTTGCCCAGCACGGGGATCTTGAACTGTATAAGATAACGCCTTAAATATGTGTGTATGCTTCTTCTATCAAGACTTACAGCTATTTATATGAAGTTGTACAAAAACGCTTTATTTCGTCAAGACAGTGCGTTTCCTACGATTACATGCATTTGAATGGGGGAACTCGCCCGAAACAAAGTATAGGTTTTCATTATGTGAATAACTTGAAAATCTTAGCTCAAACAGCTTCAAAACCTGTTTGCCCAGCACGGGGATCCTGAACTGTATTAGATAACGCCTTAAATATGTGTGTCTGAGTCGTCTATCAAAACTTACAGCTATTTATATGAAGTTGTACAAAAACGCTTTATTTCGTCAAGACAGTGCGTTTCCTACGATTACATGCATTTGAATGGGGGAATACGCCCAAAACAAAGTATAGGTTTTCATTATGTGAATAACTTGAAAATCTTAGCTCAAACAGCTTCAAAACCTGTTTGTCCAGCACGGAGATCTTGAATTGTATAAGATAACGCCGTAAATATGTGTGTCTGACTCTTCTATCAAGACTTACAGCTATTTTTATGAAGTTGTACAAAAACGCTTTATTTCGTCAAGACAGTGCGTGTCCTACGATTACATGCATTTGAACGGGGGAATGCGGCCGAAACAAAGTATAGGTTTTCATTATGTGAATAACTTGAAAATCTTGGCTCAAACAGCTTCAAAACCTGTTTCCCTAGCACGGGGATCTTGAATTGTATAAGATAACGCCGTAAATATGTGTGTATGCTTCTTCTATCAAGACTAACAGCTATTTATATGAAGTTGTACAAAAACGCTTTATTTCGTCAAGACAGTGCGTTTCCTACGATTACATGCATTTGAATGGGGGAATTTTGCCGAAACAAAGTATAGGTTTTCATTATTTGAATAACTTGAAAATCTTAGCTCAAACAGCTTCAAAACCTGTTTGCCCAGCACGGGGATCTTGAACTGTATAAGATAACGCCGTAAATATGTGTGTCTGAGTCGTCTATCAAAACTTACAGCTATTTATATGAAGTTGTACAAAAACGCTTTATTTCGTCAAGACAGTGCGTGTCCTACGATTACATGAATTTGAATGGGGGAATGCTGCCGAAACAAAGTATAGGTTTTCATTATGTGAATAACTTGAAAATCTTAGCTCAAACAGCTTCAAAACCTGTTTGCCCAGCACGGGGATCCTGAACTGTATTAGATAACGCCTTAAATATGTGTGTATGCTTCTTCTATCAAGACTTACAGCTATTTATATGAAGTTGTACAAAAACGCTTTATTTCGTCAAGACAGTGCGTTTCCTACGATTACATGCATTTGAATGGGGGAATGCGGCCGAAACAAAGTATAGGTTTTCATTATGTGAATAACTTGAAAATCTTAGCTCAAACAGCTTCAAAACCTGTTTGCCCAGCACGGGGATCTTGAACTGTATAAGATAACGCCTTAAATATGTGTGTATGCTTCTTCTATCAAGACTTACAGCTATTTATATGAAGTTGTACAAAAACGCTTTATTTCGTCAAGACAGTGCGTTTCCTACGATTACATGCATTTGAATGGGGGAACTCGCCCGAAACAAAGTATAGGTTTTCATTATGTGAATAACTTGAAAATCTTAGCTCAAACAGCTTCAAAACCTGTTTCCCTAGCACGGGGATCTTGAATTGTATAAGATAACGCCGTAAATATGTGTGTATGCTTCTTCTATCAAGACTAACAGCTATTTATATGAAGTTGTACAAAAACGCTTTATTTCGTCAAGACAGTGCGTTTCCTACGATTACATGCATTTGAATGGGGGAATTTTGCCGAAACAAAGTATAGGTTTTCATTATTTGAATAACTTGAAAATCTTAGCTCAAACAGCTTCAAAACCTGTTTGCCCAGCACGGGGATCTTGAACTGTATAAGATAACGCCTTAAATATGTGTGTATGCTTCTTCTATCAAGACTTACAGCTATTTATATGAAGTTGTACAAAAACGCTTTATTTCGTCAAGACAGTGCGTTTCCAACGATTACATGCATTTGAATGGGGAACTCGCCCGAAACAAAGTATAGGTTTTCATTATGTGAATAACTTGAAAATCTTAGCTCAAACAGCTTCAAAACCTGTTTGCCCAGCACGGGGATCCTGAACTGTATTAGATAACGCCTTAAATATGTGTGTATGCTTCTTCTATCAAGACTTACAGCTATTTATATGAAGTTGTACAAAAACGCTTTATTTCGTCAAGACAGTGCGTTTCCTACGATTACATGCATTTGAATGGGGGAATGCGGCCGAAACAAAGTATAGGTTTTCATTATGTGAATAACTTGAAAATCTTAGCTCAAACAGCTTCAAAACCTGTTTGCCCAGCACGGGGATCTTGAACTGTATAAGATAACGCCTTAAATATGTGTGTATGCTTCTTCTATCAAGACTTACAGCTATTTATATGAAGTTGTACAAAAACGCTTTATTTCGTCAAGACAGTGCGTTTCCTACGATTACATGCATTTGAATGGGGGAACTCGCCCGAAACAAAGTATAGGTTTTCATTATGTGAATAACTTGAAAATCTTAGCTCAAACAGCTTCAAAACCTGTTTGCCCAGCACGGGGATCCTGAACTGTATTAGATAACGCCTTAAATATGTGTGTCTGAGTCGTCTATCAAAACTTACAGCTATTTATATGAAGTTGTACAAAAACGCTTTATTTCGTCAAGACAGTGCGTTTCCTACGATTACATGCATTTGAATGGGGGAATACGCCCAAAACAAAGTATAGGTTTTCATTATGTGAATAACTTGAAAATCTTAGCTCAAACAGCTTCAAAACCTGTTTGTCCAGCACGGAGATCTTGAATTGTATAAGATAACGCCGTAAATATGTGTGTCTGACTCTTCTATCAAGACTTACAGCTATTTTTATGAAGTTGTACAAAAACGCTTTATTTCGTCAAGACAGTGCGTGTCCTACGATTACATGCATTTGAACGGGGGAATGCGGCCGAAACAAAGTATAGGTTTTCATTATGTGAATAACTTGAAAATCTTAGCTCAAACAGCTTCAAAACCTGTTTGCCCAGCACGGGGATCTTGAACTGTATAAGATAACGCCTTAAATATGTGTGTCTGAGTCGTCTATCAAGACTTACAGCTATTTATATGAAGTTGTACAAAAACGCTTTATTTCGTCAAGACAGTGCGTTTCCTACGATTACATGCATTTGAATGGGGAACTCGCCCGAAACAAAGTATAGGTTTTCATTATGTGAATAACTTGAAAATCTTGGCTCAAACAGCTTCAAAACCTGTTTGCCCAGCACGGGGATCTTGAATTGTATAAGATAACGCCGTAAATATGTGTGTCTGACTCTTCTATCAAGACTTACAGCTATTTATATGAAGTTGTACAAAAACGCTTTATTTCGTCAAGACAGTGCGTTTCCTACGATTACATGCATTTGAATGGGGGAACTCGCCCGAAACAAAGTATAGGTTTTCATTATGTGAATAACTTGAAAATCTTAGCTCAAACAGCTTCAAAACCTGTTTGCCCAGCACGGGGATCCTGAACTGTATTAGATAACGCCTTAAATATGTGTGTCTGAGTCGTCTATCAAAACTTACAGCTATTTATATGAAGTTGTACAAAAACGCTTTATTTCGTCAAGACAGTGCGTTTCCTACGATTACATGCATTTGAATGGGGGAATACGCCCAAAACAAAGTATAGGTTTTCATTATGTGAATAACTTGAAAATCTTGGCTCAAACAGCTTCAAAACCTGTTTGTCCAGCACGGAGATCTTGAATTGTATAAGATAACGCCGTAAATATGTGTGTCTGACTCTTCTATCAAGACTTACAGCTATTTTTATGAAGTTGTACAAAAACGCTTTATTTCGTCAAGACAGTGCGTGTCCTACGATTACATGCATTTGAACGGGGGAATGCGGCCGAAACAAAGTATAGGTTTTCATTATGTGAATAACTTGAAAATCTTAGCTCAAACAGCTTCAAAACCTGTTTGCCCAGCACGGGGATCTTGAACTGTATAAGATAACGCCTTAAATATGTGTGTCTGAGTCGTCTATCAAGACTTACAGCTATTTATATGAAGTTGTACAAAAACGCTTTATTTCGTCAAGACAGTGCGTTTCCTACGAGTACATGCATTTGAATGGGGAACTCGCCCGAAACAAAGTATAGGTTTTCATTATGTGAATAACTTGAAAATCTTGGCTCAAACAGCTTCAAAACCTGTTTGCCCAGCACGGGGATCTTGAATTGTATAAGATAACGCCGTAAATATGTGTGTCTGACTCTTCTATCAAGACTTACAGCTATTTATATGAAGTTGTACAAAAACGCTTTATTTCGTCAAGACAGTGCGTTTCCTACGATTACATGCATTTGAATGGGGGAATTTTGCCGAAACAAAGTATAGGTTTTCATTATGTGAATAACTTGAAAATCTTGGCTCAAACAGCTTCAAAACCTGTTTGCCCAGCACGGGGATCTTGAACTGTATTAGATAACGCCTTAAATATGTGTGTCTGAGTCGTCTGTCAAAACTTACAGCTATTTATATGAAGTTGTACAAAAACGCTTTATTTCGTCAAGACAGTGCGTGTCCTACGATTACATGCATTTGAATGGGGGAATGCGGCCGAAACAAAGTATAGGTTTTCATTATGTGAATAACTTGAAAATCTTGGCTCAAACAGCTTCAAAACCTGTTTGCCCAGCACGGGGATCTTGAATTGTATAAGATAACGCCGTAAATATGTGTCTGACTCTTCTATCAAGACTTACAGCTATTTTTATGAAGTTGTACAAAAACGCTTTATTTCGTCAAGACAGTGCGTGTCCTACGATTACATGCATTTGAATGGGGAACTCGTCCGAAAAAAAGTATAGGTTTTCATTATGTGAATAACTTGAAAATCTTAGCTCAAACAGCTTCAAATCCTGTTTGCCCAGCACGGGGATCTTGAACTGTATAAGATAACGCCTTAAATATGTGTGTCTGAGTCGTCTATCAAAACTTACAGCTATTTATATGAAGTTGTACAAAAACGCTTTATTTCGTCAAGACAGTGCGTGTCCTACGATTACATGCATTTGAATGGGGGAATGCGGCCGAAACAAAGTATAGGTTTTCATTATGTGAATAACTTGAAAATCTTAGCTCAAACAGCTTCAAAACCTGTTTGCCCAGCACGGGGATCTTGAATTGTATAAGATAACACCTTAAATATGTGTGTATGCTTCTTCTATCAAGACTTACAGCTATTTATATGAAGTTGTACAAAAACGCTTTATTTCGTCAAGACAGTGCGTTTCCTACGATTACATGCATTTGAATGGGGAACTCGCCCGAAACAAAGTATAGGTTTTCATTATGTGAATAACTTGAAAATCTTAGCTCAAACAGCTTCAAATCCTGTTTGCCCAGCACGGGGATCTTGAACTGTATAAGATAACGCCTTAAATATGTGTGTATGCTTCTTCTATCAAGACTTACAGCTATTTATATGAAGTTGTACAAAAACGCTTTATTTCGTCAAGACAGTGCGTTTCCTACGATTACATGCATTTGAATGGGGGAATTTTGCCGAAACAAAGTATAGGTTTTCATTATGTGAATAACTTGAAAATCTTAGCTCAAACAGCTTCAAAACCTGTTTGCCCAGCACGGGGATCTTGAACTGTATAAGATAACGCCTTAAATATGTGTGTATGCTTCTTCTATCAAGACTTACAGCTATTTATATGAAGTTGTACAAAAACGCTTTATTTCGTCAAGACAGTGCGTTTCCTACGATTACATGCATTTGAATGGGGAACTCGCCCGAAACAAAGTATAGGCTTTCATTTTGTGAATAACTTGAAAATCTTAGCTCAAACAGCTTCAAAACCTGTTTGCCCAGCACGGGGATCTTGAATTGTATAAGATAACGCCGTAAATATGTGTGTCTCACTCTTCTATCAAGACTTACAGCTATTTTTATGAAGTTGTACAAAAACGCTTTATTTCGTCAAGACAGTGCGTGTCCTACGATTACATGCATTTGAATGGGGGAATGCGCCCAAAACAAAGTATAGGTTTTCATTATGTGAATAACTTGAAAATCTTAGCTCAAACAGCTTCAAAACCTGTTTGTCCAGCACGGGGATCTTGAATTGTATAAGATAACGCCGTAAATATGTGTATCTGACTCTTCTATCAAGACTTACAGCTATTTTTATGAAGTTGTACAAAAACGCTTTATTTCGTCAAGACAGTGCGTTTCCAACGATTACATGCATTTGAATGGGGGAATTTTGCCGAAACAAAGTATAGGTTTTCATTATGTGAATAACTTGAAAATCTTGGCTCAAACAGCTTCAAAACCTGTTTGCCCAGCACGGGGATCTTGAACTGTATTAGATAACGCCTTAAATATGTGTGTCTGAGTCGTCTATCAAAACTTACAGCTAGTTATATGAAGTTGTACAAAAACGCTTTATTTCGTCAAGACAGTGCGTGTCCTACGATTACATGCATTTGAATGGGGGAATGCGGCCGAAACAAAGTATAGGTTTTCATTATGTGAATAACTTGAAAATCTTGGCTCAAACAGCTTCAAAACCTGTTTGCCCAGCACGGGGATCTTGAATTGTATAAGATAACGCCGTAAATATGTGTGTCTGACTCTTCTATCAAGACTTACAGCTATTTTTATGAAGTTGTACAAAAACGCTTTATTTCGTCAAGACAGTGCGTGTCCTACGATTACATGCATTTGAATGGGGAACTCGCCCGAAACAACGTATAGGTTTTCATTATGTGAATAACTTGAAAATCTTAGCTCAAACAGCTTCAAAACCTGTTTGCCCAGCACGGGGATCTTGAACTGTATTAGATAACGCCTTAAATATGTGTGTCTGAGTCGTCTATCAAAACTTACAGCTATTTATATGAAGTTGTACAAAAACGCTTTATTTCGTCAAGACAGTGCCTGTCCTACGATTACATGCATTTGAATGGGGGAATGCGGCCGAAACAAAGTATAGGTTTTCATTATGTGAATAACTTGAAAATCTTAGCTCAAACAGCTTCAAAACCTGTTTGCCCAGCACGGGGATCTTGAATTGTATAAGATAACGCCGTAAATATGTGTGTCTGACTCTTCTATCAAGACTTAAAGCTATTTTTATGAAGTTGTACAAAAACGCTTTATTTCGTCAAGACAGTGCGTGTCCTACGATTACATGCATTTGAATGGGGGAATGCGGCCGAAACAAAGTATAGCTTTTCATTATGTGAATAACTTGAAAATCTTGGCTCAAACAGCTTCAAAACCTGTTTGCCCAGCACGGGGATCTTGAATTGTATAAGATAACGCCGTAAATATGTGTGTCTGACTCTTCTATCAAGACTTACAGCTATTTTTATGAAGTTGTACAAAAACGCTTTATTTCGTCAAGACAGTGCGTGTCCTACGATTACATGCATTTGAATGGGGGAATGCGGCCGAAACAAAGTTTAGGTTTTCATTATGTGAATAACTTGAAAATCTTGGCTCAAACAGCTTCAAAACCTGTTTGCCCAGCACGGGGATCTTGAACTGTATAAGATAACGCGTTAAATATGTGTGTATGCTTCTTCTATCAAGACTTACAGCTATTTATATGAAGTTGTACAAAAACGCTTTATTTCGTCAAGACAGTGCGTTTCCTACGATTACATGCATTTGAATGGGGAACTCGTCCGAAAAAAAGTATAGGTTTTCATTATGTGAATAACTTGAAAATCTTAGCTCAAACAGCTTCAAATCCTGTTTGCCCAGCACGGGGATCTTGAACTGTATAAGATAACGCCTTAAATATGTGTTATAACTCTTCTATCAAGACTTACAGCTATTTTTATGAAGTTGTACAAAAACGCTTTATTTCGTCAAGACAGTGCGTGTCCTACGATTACATGCATTTGAATGGGGGAATGCGGCCGAAACAAAGTTTAGGTTTTCATTATGTGAATAACTTGAAAATCTTGGCTCAAACAGCTTCAAAACCTGTTTGCCCAGCACGGGGATCTTGAACTGTATAAGATAACGCCTTAAATATGTGTGTATGCTTCTTCTATCAAGACTTACAGCTATTTATATGAAGTTGTACAAAAACGCTTTATTTTGTCAAGACAGTGCGTGTCCTACGATTACATGCATTTGAATGGGGGAATGCGGCCGAAACAAAGTATAGGTTTTCATTATGTGAATAACTTGAAAATCTTAGCTCAAACAGCTTCAAAACCTGTTTGCCCAGCACGGGGATCTTGAACTGTATTAGATAACGCCTTAAATATGTGTGTCTGAGTCGTCTATCAAAACTTACAGCTATTTATATGAAGTTGTACAAAAACGCTTTATTTCGTCAAGACAGTGCGTGTCCTACGATTACATGCATTTGAATGGGGGAATGCGGCCGAAACAAAGTATAGCTTTTCATTATGTGAATAACTTGAAAATCTTGGCTCAAACAGCTTCAAAACCTGTTTGCCCAGCACGGGGATCTTGAATTGTATAAGATAACGCCGTAAATATGTGTGTCTGACTCTTCTATCAAGACTTACAGCTATTTTTATGAAGTTGTACAAAAACGCTTTATTTCGTCAAGACAGTGCGTGTCCTACGATTACATGCATTTGAATGGGGGAATTTTGCCGAAACAAAGTTTAGGTTTTCACTATGTGAATAACTTGAAAATCTTGGCTCAAACAGCTTCAAAACCTGTTTGTCCAGCACGGGGATCTTGAACTGTATAAGATAACGCCTTAAATATGTGTGTATGCTTCTTCTATCAAGACTTACAGCTATTTATATGAAGTTGTACAAAAACGCTTTATTTCGTCAAGACAGTGCGTTTCCTACGATTAAATGCATTTGAATGGGGAATTCGTCCGAAAAAAAGTATAGGTTTTCATTATGTGAATAACTTGAAAATCTTAGCTCAAACAGCTTCAAATCCTGTTTGCCCAGCACGGGGATCTTGAACTGTATAAGATAACGCCTTAAATATGTGTGTATGCTTCTTCTATCAAGACTTACAGCTATTTTTATGAAGTTGTACAAAAACGCTTTATTTCGTCAAGACAGTGCGTTTCCTACGATTACATGCATTTGAATGGGGAACTCGTCCGAAAAAAAGTATAGGTTTTCAATATGTGAATAACTTGAAAATCTTAGCTCAAACAGCTTCAAAACCTGTTTGCCCAGCACGGGGATCTTGAATTGTATAAGATAACGCCGTAAATATGTGTTATAACTCTTCTATCAAGACTTACAGCTATTTTTATGAAGTTGTACAAAAACGCTTTATTTCGTCAAGACAGTGCGTGTCCTACGATTACATGCATTTGAATGGGGGAATGCGGCCGAAACAAAGTATAGCTTTTCAATATGTGAATAACTTGAAAATCTTGGCTCAAACAGCTTCAAAACCTGTTTGCCCAGCACGGGGATCTTGAATTGTATAAGATAACGCCGTAAATATGTGTGTCTGACTCTTCTATCAAGACTTACAGCTATTTTTATGAAGTTGTACAAAAACGCTTTATTTCGTCAAGACAGTGCGTGTCCTACGATTACATGCATTTGAATGGGGGAATGCGGCCGAAACAAAGTATAGCTTTTCATTATGTGAATAACTTGAAAATCTTAGCTCAAACAGCTTCAAAACCTGTTTGCCCAGCACGGGGATCTTGAATTGTATAAGATAACGCCGTAAATATGTGTGTCTGACTCTTCTATCAAGACTTAAAGCTATTTTTATGAAGTTGTTCAAAAACGCTTTATTTCGTCAAGACAGTGCGTTTCCTACGATTACATGCATTTGAATGGGGGAATGCGGCCGAAACAAAGTATAGGTTTTCATTATGTGAATAACTTGAAAATCTTGGCTCAAACAGCTTCAAAACCTGTTTGCCCAGCACGGGGATCTTGAACTGTATAAGATAACGCCTTAAATATGTGTGTATGCTTCTTCTATCAAGACTTACAGCTATTTATATGAAGTTGTACAAAAACGCTTTATTTCGTCAAGACAGTGCGTTTCCTACGATTACATGCATTTGAATGGGGAACTCGTCCGAAAAAAAGTATAGGTTTTCATTATGTGAATAACTTGAAAATCTTAGCTCAAACAGCTTCAAATCCTGTTTGCCCAGCACGGGGATCTTGAACTGTATAAGATAACGCCTTAAATAAGTGTGTATGCTTCTTCTATCAAGACTTACAGCTATTTTTATGAAGTTGTACAAAAACGCTTTATTTCGTCAAGACAGTGCGTTTCCTACGATTACATGCATTTGAATGGGGAACTCGTCCGAAAAAAAGTATAGGTTTTCAATATGTGAATAACTTGAAAATCTTAGCTCAAACAGCTTCAAAACCTGTTTGCCCAGCACGGGGATCTTGAATTGTATAAGATAACGCCGTAAATATGTGTTATAACTCTTCTATCAAGACTTACAGCTATTTTTATGAAGTTGTACAAAAACGCTTTATTTCGTCAAGACAGTGCGTGTCCTACGATTACATGCATTTGAATGGGGGAATGCGGCCGAAACAAAGTATAGCTTTTCATTATGTGAATAACTTGAAAATCTTGGCTCAAACAGCTTCAAAACCTGTTTGCCCAGCACGGGGATCTTGAATTGTATAAGATAACGCCGTAAATATGTGTGTCTGACTCTTCTATCAAGACTTACAGCTATTTTTATGAAGTTGTACAAAAACGCTTTATTTCGTCAAGACAGTGCGTGTCCTACGATTACATGCATTTGAATGGGGGAATGCGGCCGAAACAAAGTATAGGTTTTCATTATGTGAATAACTTGAAAATCTTAGCTCAAACAGCTTCAAAACCTGTTTGCCCAGCACGGGGATCTTGAATTGTATAAGATAACGCCGTAAATATGTGTGTCTGACTCTTCTATCAAGACTTAAAGCTATTTTTATGAAGTTGTTCAAAAACGCTTTATTTCGTCAAGACAGTGCGTTTCCTACGATTACATGCATTTGAATGGGGGAATGCGGCCGAAACAAAGTATAGGTTTTCATTATGTGAATAACTTGAAAATCTTGGCTCAAACAGCTTCAAAACCTGTTTGCCCAGCACGGGGATCTTGAACTGTATAAGATAACGCCGTAAATATGTGTGTATGCTTCTTCTATCAAGACTTACAGCTATTTATATGAAGTTGTACAAAAACGCTTTATTTCGTCAAGACAGTGCGTGTCCTACGATTACATGCATTTGAATGGGGGAATGCGGCCGAAACAAAGTATAGGTTTTCATTATGTGAATAACTTGAAAATCTTAGCTCAAACAGCTTCAAAACCTGTTTGCCCAGCACGGGGATCTTGAATTGTATAAGATAACGCCGTAAATATGTATATCTGACTCTTCCATCAAAACTTACAGCTATTTATATGAAGTTGTACAAAAACGCTTTATTTCGTCAAGACAGTGCGTGTCCTACGATTACATGCATTTGAATGGGGGAATGCGGCCGAAACAAAGTATAGCTTTTCATTATGTGAATAACTTGAAAATCTTGGCTCAAACAGCTTCAAAACCTGTTTGCCCAGCACGGGGATCTTGAACTGTATAAGATAACGCCTTAAATATGTGTGTATGCTTCTTCTATCAAGACTTACAGCTATTTATATGAAGTTGTACAAAAACGCTTTATTTCGTCAAGACAGTGCGTGTCCTACGATTACATGCATTTGAATGGGGGAATGCGGCCGAAACAAAGTATAGGTTTTCATTATGTGAATAACTTGAAAATCTTAGCTCAAACAGCTTCAAAACCTGTTTGCCCAGCACGGGGATCTTGAACTGTATTAGATAACGCCTTAAATATGTGTGTCTGAGTCGTCTATCAAAACTTACAGCTATTTATATGAAGTTGTACAAAAACGCTTTATTTCGTCAAGACAGTGCGTGTCCTACGATTACATGCATTTGAATGGGGGAATGCGGCCGAAACAAAGTATAGCTTTTCATTATGTGAATAACTTGAAAATCTTGGCTCAAACAGCTTCAAAACCTGTTTGCCCAGCACGGGGATCTTGAATTGTATAAGATAACGCCGTAAATATGTGTGTCTGACTCTTCTATCAAGACTTACAGCTATTTTTATGAAGTTGTACAAAAACGCTTTATTTCGTCAAGACAGTGCGTGTCCTACGATTACATGCATTTGAATGGGGGAATGCGGCCGAAACAAAGTTTAGGTTTTCATTATGTGAATAACTTGAAAATCTTGGCTCAAACAGCTTCAAAACCTGTTTGCCCAGCACGGGGATCTTGAACTGTATAAGATAACGCCTTAAATATGTGTGTATGCTTCTTCTATCAAGACTTACAGCTATTTATATGAAGTTGTACAAAAACGCTTTATTTCGTCAAGACAGTGCGTTTCCTACGATTACATGCATTTGAATGGGGAACTCGTCCGAAAAAAAGTATACGTTTTCATTATGTGAATAACTTGAAAATCTTAGCTCAAACAGCTTCAAATCCTGTTTGCCCAGCACGGGGATCTTGAACTGTATAAGATAACGCCTTAAATATGTGTTATAACTCTTCTATCAAGACTTACAGCTATTTTTATGAAGTTGTACAAAAACGCTTTATTTCGTCAAGACAGTGCGTGTCCTACGATTACATGCATTTGAATGGGGGAATGCGGCCGAAACAAAGTATAGCTTTTCATTATGTGAATAACTTGAAAATCTTGGCTCAAACAGCTTCAAAACCTGTTTGCCCAGCACGGGGATCTTGAACTGTATTAGATAACGCCTTAAATATGTGTGTCTGAGTCGTCTATCAAAACTTACAGCTATTTATATGAAGTTGTACAAAAACGCTTTATTTCGTCAAGACAGTGCGTGTCCTACGATTACATGCATTTGAATGGGGGAATGCGGCCGAAACAAAGTATAGCTTTTCATTATGTGAATAACTTGAAAATCTTGGCTCAAACAGCTTCAAAACCTGTTTGCCCAGCACGGGGATCTTGAATTGTATAAGATAACGCCGTAAATATGTGTGTCTGACTCTTCTATCAAGACTTACAGCTATTTTTATGAAGTTGTACAAAAACGCTTTATTTCGCCAAGACAGTGCGTGTCCTACGATTACATGCATTTGAATGGGGGAATTTTGCCGAAACAAAGTTTAGGTTTTCATTATGTGAATAACTTGAAAATCTTGGCTCAAACAGCTTCAAAACCTGTTTGCCCAGCACGGGGATCTTGAACTGTATAAGATAACGCCTTAAATATGTGTGTATGCTTCTTCTATCAAGACTTACAGCTATTTATATGAAGTTGTACAAAAACGCTTTATTTCGTCAAGACAGTGCGTTTCCTACGATTACATGCATTTGAATGGGGAACTCGTCCGAAAAAAAGTATAGGTTTTCATTATGTGAATAACTTGAAAATCTTAGCTCAAACAGCTTCAAATCCTGTTTGCCCAGCACGGGGATCTTGAACTGTATAAGATAACGCCTTAAATATGTGTGTATGCTTCTTCTATCAAGACTTACAGCTATTTTTATGAAGTTGTACAAAAACACTTTATTTCGTCAAGACAGTGCGTGTCCTACGATTACATGCATTTGAATGGGGGAATGCGGCCGAAACAAAGTATAGCTTTTCATTATGTGAATAACTTGAAAATCTTGGCTCAAACAGCTTCAAAACCTGTTTGCCCAGCACGGGGATCTTGAATTGTATAAGATAACGCCGTAAATATGTGTGTCTGACTCTTCTATCAAGACTTACAGCTATTTTTATGAAGTTGTACAAAAACGCTTTATTTCGTCAAGACAGTGCGTGTCCTACGATTACATGCATTTGAATGGGGGAATGAGGCCGAAACAAAGTATAGGTTTTCATTATGTGAATAACTTGAAAATCTTAGCTCAAACAGCTTCAAAACCTGTTTGCCCAGCACGGGGATCTTGAATTGTATAAGATAACGCCGTAAATATGTGTGTCTGACTCTTCTATCAAGACTTAAAGCTATTTTTATGAAGTTGTTCAAAAACGCTTTATTTCGTCAAGACAGTGCGTTTCCTACGATTACATGCATTTGAATGGGGGAATGCGGCCGAAACAAAGTATAGGTTTTCATTATGTGAATAACTTGAAAATCTTGGCTCAAACAGCTTCAAAACCTGTTTGCCCAGCACGGGGATCTTGAACTGTATAAGATAACGCCTTAAATATGTGTGTATGCTTCTTCTATCAAGACTTACAGCTATTTATATGAAGTTGTACAAAAACGCTTTATTTCGTCAAGACAGTGCGTGTCCTACGATTACATGCATTTGAATGGGGGAATGCGGCCGAAACAAAGTATAGGTTTTCATTATGTGAATAACTTGAAAATCTTAGCTCAAACAGCTTCAAAACCTGTTTGCCCAGCACGGGGATCTTGAACTGTATTAGATAACGCCTTAAATATGTGTGTCTGAGTCGTCCATCAAAACTTACAGCTATTTATATGAAGTTGTACAAAAACGCTTTATTTCGTCAAGACAGTGCGTGTCCTACGATTACATGCATTTGAATGGGGGAATGCGGCCGAAACAAAGTATAGCTTTTCATTATGTGAATAACTTGAAAATCTTGGCTCAAACAGCTTCAAAACCTGTTTGCCCAGCACGGGGATCTTGAATTGTATAAGATAACGCCGTAAATATGTGTGTCTGACTCTTCTATGAAGACTTACAGCTATTTTTATGAAGTTGTACAAAAACGCTTTATTTCGTCAAGACAGTGCGTGTCCTACGATTACATGCATTTGAATGGGGGAATGCGCCCAAAACAAAGTATAGGTTTTCATTATGTGAATAACTTGAAAATCTTAGCTCAAACAGCTTCAAAACCTGTTTGCCCAGCACGGGGATCTTGAATTGTATAAGATAACGCCGTAAATATGTATATCTGACTCTTCTATCAAGACTTACAGCTATTTTTATGAAGTTGTATAAAAAAAGTTTTATTTCGTCAAGACAGTGCGTGTCCTACGATTACATGCATTTGAATGGGGGAATGCGGCCGAAACAAAGTATAGCTTTTCATTATGTGAATAACTTGAAAATCTTGGCTCAAACAGCTTCAAAACCTGTTTGCCCAGCACGGGGATCTTGAACTGTATAAGATAACGCCTTAAATATGTGTGTATGCTTCTTCTATCAAGACTTACAGCTATTTATATGAAGTTGTACAAAAACGCTTTATTTCGTCAAGACAGTGCGTGTCCTACGATTACATGCATTTGAATGGGGGAATGCGGCCGAAACAAAGTATAGGTTTTCATTATGTGAATAACTTGAAAATCTTAGCTCAAACAGCTTCAAAACCTGTTTGCCCAGCACGGGGATCTTGAACTGTATTAGATAACGCCTTAAATATGTGTGTCTGAGTCGTCTATCAAAACTTACAGCTATTTATATGAAGTTGTACAAAAACGCTTTATTTCGTCAAGACAGTGCGTGTCCTACGATTACATGCATTTGAATGGGGGAATGCGGCCGAAACAAAGTATAGCTTTTCATTATGTGAATAACTTGAAAATCTTGGCTCAAACAGCTTCAAAACCTGTTTGCCCAGCACGGGGATCTTGAATTGTATAAGATAACGCCGTAAATATGTGTGTCTGACTCTTCTATCAAGACTTACAGCTATTTTTATGAAGTTGTACAAAAACGCTTTATTTCGTCAAGACAGTGCGTGTCCTACGATTACATGCATTTGAATGGGGGAATTTTGCCGAAACAAAGTTTAGGTTTTCATTATGTGAATAACTTGAAAATCTTGGCTCAAACAGCTTCAAAACCTGTTTGCCCAGCACGGGGATCTTGAACTGTATAAGATAACGCGTTAAATATGTGTGTATGCTTCTTCTATCAAGACTTACAGCTATTTATATGAAGTTGTACAAAAACGCTTTATTTCGTCAAGACAGTGCGTTTCCTACGATTACATGCATTTGAATGGGGAACTCGTCCGACAAAAAGTATAGGTTTTCATTATGTGAATAACTTGAAAATCTTAGCTCAAACAGCTTCAAATCCTGTTTGCCCAGCACGGGGATCTTGAACTGTATAAGATAACGCCTTAAATATGTGTGTATGCTTCTTCTATCAAGACTTACAGCTATTTTTATGAAGTTGTATAAAAACGCTTTATTTCGTCAAGACAGTGCGTTTCCTACGATTACATGCATTTGAATGGGGAACTCGTCCGAAAAAAAGTATAGGTTTTCAATATGTGAATAACTTGAAAATCTTAGCTCAAACAGCTTCAAAACCTGTTTGCCCAGCACGGGGATCTTGAATTGTATAAGGTAACGCCGTAAATATGTGTTATAACTCTTCTATCAAGACTTACAGCTATTTTTATGAAGTTGTACAAAAACGCTTTATTTCGTCAAGACAGTGCGTGTCCTACGATTACATGCATTTGAATGGGAGAATGCGGCCGAAACAAAGTATAGCTTTTCATTATGTGAATAACTTTAAAATCTTGGCTCAAACAGCTTCAAAACCTGTTTGCCCAGCACGGGGATCTTGAATTGTATAAGATAACGCCGTAAATATGTGTGTCTGACTCTTCTATCAAGACTTACAGCTATTTTTATGAAGTTGTACAAAAACGCTTTATTTCGTCAAGACAGTGCGTGTCCTACGATTACATGCATTTGAATGGGGGGATTTTGCCGAAACAAAGTATAGGTTTTCATTATGTGAATAACTTGAAAATCTTGGCTCAAACAGCTTCAAAACCTATTTGCCCAGCACGGGGATCTTGAATTGTATAAGATAACGCCGTAAATATGTGTGTCTGACTCTTCTATCAAGACTTAAAGCTATTTTTATGAAGTTGTTCAAAAACGCTTTATTTCGTCAAGACAGTGCGTTTCCTACGATTACATGCATTTGAATGGGGGAATGCGGCCGAAACAAAGTATAGGTTTTCATTATGTGAATAACTTGAAAATCTTGGCTCAAACAGCTTCAAAACCTGTGTGCCCAGCACGGGGATCTTGAACTGTATAAGATAACGCCTTAAATATGTGTGTATGCTTCTTCTATCAAGACTTACAGCTATTTATATGAAGTTGTACAAAAACGCTTTATTTCGTCAAGACAGTGCGTGTCCTACGATTACATGCATTTGAATGGGGGAATGCGGCCGAAACAAAGTATAGGTTTTCATTATGTGAATAACTTGAAAATCTTAGCTCAAACAGCTTCAAAACCTGTTTGCCCAGCACGGGGATCTTGAACTGTATTAGATAACGCCTTAAATATGTGTGTCTGAGTCGTCTATCAAAACTTACAGCTATTTGTATGAAGTTGTACAAAAACGCTTTATTTCGTCAAGACAGTGCGTGTCCTACGATTACATGCATTTGAATGGGGGAATGCGGCCGAAACAAAGTATAGCTTTTCATTATGTGAATAACTTGAAAATCTTGGCTCAAACAGCTTCAAAACCTGTTTGCCCAGCACGGGGATCTTAAATTGTATAAGATAACGCCGTAAATATGTGTGTCTGACTCTTCTATGAAGACTTACAGCTATTTTTATGAAGTTGTACAAAAACGCTTTATTTCGTCAAGACAGTGCGTGTCCTACGATTACATGCATTTGAATGGGGGAATGCGCCCAAAACAAAGTATAGGTTTTCATTATGTGAATAACTTGAAAATCTTAGCTCAAACAGCTTCAAAACCTGTTTGCCCAGCACGGGGATCTTGAATTGTATAAGATAACGCCGTAAATATGTATATCTGACTCTTCTATCAAGACTTACAGCTATTTTTATGAAGTTGTATAAAAAAAGTTTTATTTCGTCAAGACAGTGCGTGTCCTACGATTACATGCATTTGAATGGGGGAATGCGGCCGAAACAAAGTATAGCTTTTCATTATGTGAATAACTTGAAAATCTTGGCTCAAACAGCTTCAAAACCTGTTTGCCCAGCACGGGGATCTTGAATTGTATAAGATAACGCCGTAAATATGTGTGTCTGACTCTTCTATCAAGACTTACAGCTATTTTTATGAAGTTGTACAAAAACGCTTTATTTCGTCAAGACAGTGCGTGTCCTACGATTACATGCATTTGAATGGGGGAATGCGGCCGAAACAAAGTATAGGTTTTCATTATGTGAATAACTTGAAAATCTTAGCTCAAACAGCTTCAAAACCTGTTTGCCCAGCACGGGGATCTTGAACTGTATTAGATAACGCCTTAAATATGTGTGTCTGAGTCGTCTATCAAAACTTACAGCTATTTATATGAAGTTGTACAAAAACGCTTTATTTCGTCAAGACAGTGCGTGTCCTACGATTACATGCATTTGAATGGGGGAATGCGGCCGAAACAAAGTATAGCTTTTCATTATGTGAATAACTTGAAAATCTTGGCTCAAACAGCTTCAAAACCTGTTTGCCCAGCACGGGGATCTTAAATTGTATAAGATAACGCCGTAAATATGTGTGTCTGACCCTTCTATCAAGACTTACAGCTATTTTTATGAAGTTGTACAAAAACGCTTTATTTCGTCAAGACAGTGCGTGTCCTACGATTACATGCATTTGAATGGGGGGATTTTGCCGAAACAAAGTATAGGTTTTCATTATGTGAATAACTTGAAAATCTTGGCTCAAACAGCTTCAAAACCTGTTTGCCCAGCACGGGGATCTTGAATTGTATAAGATAACGCCGTAAATATGTGTGTCTGACTCTTCTATCAAGACTTAAAGCTATTTTTATGAAGTTGTACAAAAACGCTTTATTTCGTCAAGACAGTGCGTTTCCTAAGATTACATGCATTTGAATGGGGGAATGCGGCCGAAACAAAGTATAGGTTTTCATTATGTGAATAACTTGAAAATCTTGGCTCAAACAGCTTCAAAACCTGTTTGCCCAGCACGGGGATCTTGAATTGTATAAGATAACGCCGTAAATATGTGTTATAACTCTTCTATCAAGACTTACAGCTATTTTTATGAAGTTGTACAAAAACGCTTTATTTCGTCAAGACAGTGCGTTTCCTACGATTACATGCATTTGAATGGGGGAATTTTGCCGAAACAAAGTATAGGTTTTCATTATGTGAATAACTTGAAAATCTTAGCTCAAACAGCTTCAAAACCTGTTTGCCCAGCACGGGGATCTTGAACTGTATAAGATAACGCCTTAAATATGTGTGTATGCTTCTTCTATCAAGACTTACAGCTATTTATATGAAGTTGTACAAAAACGCTTTATTTCGTCAAGACAGTGCGTGTCCTACGATTACATGCATTTGAATGGGGGAATGCGCCCGAAACAAAGTATAGGTTTTCATTATGTGAATAACTTGAAAATCTTGGCTCAAACAGCTTCAAAACCTGTTTGCCCAGCACGGGGATCTTGAATTGTATAAGATAACGCCGTAAATATGTGTGTCTGACTCTTCTATCAAGACTTACAGCTATTTTTATGAAGTTGTACAAAAACGCTTTATTTCGTCAAGACAGTGCGTGTCCTACGATTACATGCATTTGAATGGGGGAATGCGCCCGAAACAAAGTATAGGTTTTCATTATGTGAATAACTTGAAAATCTTAGCTCAAACAGCTTCAAAACCTGTTTGTCCAGCACGGGGATCTTGACTTGTATAAGATAACGCCGTAAATATGTGTATCTGACTCTTCTATCAAGACTTACAGCTATTTTTATGAAGTTGTACAAAAACGCTTTATTTCGTCAAGACAGTGCGTTTCCTACGATTACATGCATTTGAATGGGGAACTCGTCCGAAAAAAAGTATAGGTTATTATTATGTGAATAACTTGAAAATCTTAGCTCAAACAGCTTCAAAACCTGTTTGCCCAGCACGGTGATCTTGAACTGTATAAGATAACGCCTTAAATATGTGTGTATGCTTCTTCTATCAAGACTTACAGCTATTTATATGAAGTTGTACAAAAACGCTTTATTTCGTCAAGACAGTGCGTTTCCTACGATTACATGCATTTGAATGGGGAACTCGCCCGAAACAAAGTATAGGTTTTCATTATGTGAATAACTTGAAAATCTTAGCTCAAACAGCTTCAAAACCTGTTTGTCCAGCACGGGGATCTTGAACTGTATAAGATAACGCCTTAAATATGTGTGTCTGAGTCGTCTATCAAAACTTACAGCTATTTATATGAAGTTGTACAAAAACGCTTTATTTCGTCAAGACAGTGCGTTTCCTACGATTACATGCATTTGAATGGGGAACTCGCCCGAAACAAAGTATAGGTTTTCATTATGTGAATAACTTGAAAATCTTAGCTCAAACAGCTTCAAAACCTGTTTGCCCAGCACGGGGATCTTGAATTGTATAAGATAACGCCGTAAATGTGTGTTATAACTCTTCTATCAAGACTTACAGCTATTTTTATGAAGTTGTACAAAAACGCTTTATTTCGTCAAGACAGTGCGTGTCCTACGATTACATGCATTTGAATGGGGGAATGCGGCCGAAAAAAAGTATAGGTTTTCATTATGTGAATAACTTGAAAATCTTAGCTCAAACAGCTTCAAAACCTGTTTGCCCAGCACGGGGATCTTGAACTGTATAAGATAACGCCTTAAATATGTGTGTCTGAGTCGTCTATCAAGACTTACAGCTATTTATATGAAGTTGTACAAAAACGCTTTATTTCGTCAAGACAGTGCGTTTCCTACGATTACATGCATTTGAATGGGGAACTCGCCCGAAACAAAGTATAGGTTTTCATTATGTAAATAACTTGAAAATCTTAGCTCAAACAGCTTCAAAACCTGTTTGCCCAGCACGGGGATCTTGAACTGTATAAGATAACGCCTTAAATATGTGTGTATGCTTCTTCTATCAAGACTTACAGCTATTTATATGAAGTTGTACAAAAACGCTTTATTTCGTCAAGACAGTGCGTTTCCTACGATTACATGCATTTGAATGGGGGAATGCGGCCGAAACAAAGTATAGGTTTTCATTATGTGAATAACTTGAAAATCTTGGCTCAAACAGCTTCAAAACCTGTTTGCCCAGCACGGGGATCTTGAATTGTATAAGATAACGCCGTAAATATGTGTGTCTGACTCTTCTATCAAGACTTACAGCTATTTTTATGAAGTTGTACAAAAACGCTTTATTTCGTCAAGACAATGCGTTTCCTATGATTACATGCATTTGAATGGGGAACTCGTCCGAAAAAAAGTATAGGTTTTCATTATGTGAATAACTTGAAAATCTTAGCTCAAACAGCTTCAAAACCTGTTTGCCCAGCACGGGGATCTTGAACTGTATAAGATAACGCCGTAAATATGTGTTATAACTCTTCTATCAAGACTTACAGCTATTTTTATGAAGTTGTACAAAAACGCTTTATTTCGTCAAGACAGTGCGTGTCCTACGATTACATGCATTTGAATGGGGGAATGCGCCCAAAACAAAGTATAGGTTTTCATTATGTGAATAACTTGAAAATCTTAGCTCAAACAGCTTCAAAACCTGTTTGCCCAGCACGGGGATCTTGAATTGTATAAGATAACGCCGTAAATATGTATATCTGACTCTTCTATCAAGACTTACAGCTATTTTTATGAAGTTGTACAAAAACGCTTTATTTCGTCAAGACAGTGCGTGCCCTACGATTACATGCATTTGAATGGGGGAATGCGGCCGAAACAAAGTATAGCTTTTCATTATGTGAATAACTTGAAAATCTTGGCTCAAACAGCTTCAAAACCTGTTTGCCCAGCACGGGGATCTTGAATTGTATAAGATAACGCCGTAAATATGTATGTCTGACTCTTCTATCAAGACTAACAGCTATTTTTATGAAGTTGTACAAAAACGCTTTATTTCGTCAAGACAGTGCGTGTCCTACGATTACATGCATTTGAATGGGGGAATGCGGCCGAAACAAAGTATAGGTTTTCATTATGTGAATAACTTGAAAATCTTGGCTCAAACAGCTTCAAAACCTGTTTGCCCAGCACGGGGATCTTGAATTGTATAAGATAACGCCTTAAACATGTGTGTCTGACTCTTCTATCAAGACTTACAGCTATTTTTATGAAGTTGTACAAAAACGCTTTATTTCGTCAAGACAGTGCGTGTCCTACGATTACATGCATTTGAATGGGGGAATGCGGCCGAAACAAAGTATAGGTTTTCATTATGTGAATAACTTGAAAATCTTGGCTCAAACAGCTTCAAAACCTGTTTGCCCAGCACGGGGATCTTGAATTGTATAAGATAACCCCGTAAATATGTGTTATAACTCTTCTATCAAGACTTACAGCTATTTATATGAAGTTGTACAAAAACGCTTTATTTCGTCAAGACAGTGCGTTTCCTACGATTACATGCATTTGAATGGGGGAATTTTGCCGAAACAAAGTATAGGTTTTCATTATGTGAATAACTTGAAAATCTTAGCTCAAACAGCTTCAAAACCTGTTTGCCCAGCACGGGATCTTGGACTGTATAAGATAACGCCGTAAATATGTGTGTCTGCTTCTTCTATCAAGACTTACAGCTATTTATATGAAGTTGTACAAAAACGCTTTATTTCGTCAAGACAGTGCGTTTCCTACGATTACATGCATTTGAATGGGGAACTCGCCCGAAACAAAGTATAGGTTTTCATTATGTGAATAACTTGAAAATCTTAGCTCAAACAGCTTCAAAACCTGTTTGTCCAGCACGGGGATCTTGAACTGTATAAGATAACGCCTTAAATATGTGTGTCTGAGTCGTCTATCAAAACTTACAGCTATTTATATGAAGTTGTACAAAAACGCTTTATTTCGTCAAGACAGTGCGTTTCCTACGATTACATGCATTTGAATGGGGAACTCGCCCGAAACAAAGTATAGGTTTTCATTATGTGAATAACTTGAAAATCTTAGCTCAAACAGCTTCAAAACCTGTTTGCCCAGCACGGGGATCTTGAATTGTATAAGATAACGCCGTAAATATGTGTTATAACTCTTCTATCAAGACTTACAGCTATTTTTATGAAGTTGTACAAAAACGCTTTATTTCGTCAAGACAGTGCGTGTCCTACGATTACATGCATTTGAATGGGGGAATGGGGCCGAAACAAAGTATAGGTTTTCATTATGTGAATAACTTGAAAATCTTGGCTCAAACAGCTTCAAAACCTGTTTGCCCAGCACGGGGATCTTGTACAAAAACGCTTTATTTCGTCAAGACAGTGCGTGTCCTACGATTACATGCATTTGAATGGGGGAATGGGGCCGAAACAAAGTATAGGTTTTCATTATGTGAATAACTTGAAAATCTTGGCTCAAACAGCTTCAAAACCTGTTTGCCCAGCACGGGGATCTTGAATTGTATAAGATAACGCCTTAAATATGTGTGTCTGACTCTTCTATCAAGACTTACAGCTATTTTTATGAAGTTGTACAAAAACGCTTTATTTCGTCAAGACAATGCGTTTCCTATGATTACATGCATTTGAATGGGGAACTCGTCCGAAAAAAAGTATAGGTTTTCATTATGTGAATAACTTGAAAATCTTAGCTCAAACAGCTTCAAAACCTGTTTGCCCAGCACGGGGATCTTGAACTGTATAAGATAACGCCTTAAATATGTGTGTCTGAGTCGTCTATCAAGACTTACAGCTATTTATATGAAGTTGTACAAAAACGCTTTATTTCGTCAAGACAGTGCGTTTCCTACGATTACATGCATTTGAATGGGGAACTCGCCCGAAACAAAGTATAGGTTTTCATTATGTAAATAACTTGAAAATCTTAGCTCAAACAGCTTCAAAACCTGTTTGCCCAGCACGGGGATCTTGAACTGTATAAGATAACGCCTTAAATATGTGTGTATGCTTCTTCTATCAAGACTTACAGCTATTTTTATGAAGTTGTACAAAAACGCTTTATTTCGTCAAGACAGTGCGTTTCCTACGATTACATGCATTTGAATGGGGGAATGCGGCCGAAACAAAGTATAGGTTTTCATTATGTGAATAACTTGAAAATCTTGGCTCAAACAGCTTCAAAACCTGTTTGCCCAGCACGGGGATCTTGAATTGTATAAGATAACGCCGTAAATATGTGTGTCTGACTCTTCTATCAAGACTTACAGCTATTTTTATGAAGTTGTACAAAAACGCTTTATTTCGTCAAGACAATGCGTTTCCTATGATTACATGCATTTGAATGGGGAACTCGTCCGAAAAAAAGTATAGGTTTTCATTATGTGAATAACTTGAAAATCTTAGCTCAAACGGCTTCAAAACCTGTTTGCCCAGCACGGGGATCTTGAACTGTATAAGATAACGCCGTAAATATGTGTTATAACTCTTCTATCAAGACTTACAGCTATTTTTATGAAGTTGTACAAAAACGCTTTATTTCGTCAAGACAGTGCGTGTCCTACGATTACATGCATTTGAATGGGGGAATGCGCCCAAAACAAAGTATAGGTTTTCATTATGTGAATAACTTGAAAATCTTAGCTCAAACAGCTTCAAAACCTGTTTGCCCAGCACGGGGATCTTGAATTGTATAAGATAACGCCGTAAATATGTGTTATAACTCTTCTATCAAGACTTACAGCTATTTTTATGAAGTTGTACAAAAACGCTTTATTTCGTCAAGACAGTGCGTGCCCTACGATTACATGCATTTGAATGGGGGAATGCGGCCGAAACAAAGTATAGCTTTTCATTATGTGAATAACTTGAAAATCTTGGCTCAAACAGCTTCAAAACCTGTTTGCCCAGCACGGGGATCTTGAATTGTATAAGATAACGCCGTAAATATGTATGTCTGACTCTTCTATCAAGACTTACAGCTATTTTTATGAAGTTGTACAAAAACGCTTTATTTCGTCAAGACAGTGCGTGTCCTACGATTACATGCATTTGAATGGGGGAATGCGGCCGAAACAAAGTATAGGTTTTCATTATGTGAATAACTTGAAAATCTTAGCTCAAACAGCTTCAAAACCTGTTTGCCCAGCACGGGGATCTTGAATTGTATAAGATAACGCCGTAAATATGTATATCTGACTCTTCTATCAAGACTTACAGCTATTTTTATGAAGTTGTACAAAAACGCTTTATTTCGTCAAGACAGTGCGTGCCCTACGATTACATGCATTTGAATGGGGGAATGCGGCCGAAACAAAGTATAGCTTTTCATTATGTGAATAACTTGAAAATCTTGGCTCAAACAGCTTCAAAACCTGTTTGCCCAGCACGGGGATCTTGAATTGTATAAGATAACGCCGTAAATATGTATGTCTGACTCTTCTATCAAGACTAACAGCTATTTTTATGAAGTTGTACAAAAACGCTTTATTTCGTCAAGACAGTGCGTGTCCTACGATTACATGCATTTGAATGGGGGAATGCGGCCGAAACAAAGTATAGGTTTTCATTATGTGAATAACTTGAAAATCTTGGCTCAAACAGCTTCAAAACCTGTTTGCCCAGCACGGGGATCTTGAATTGTATAAGATAACGCCTTAAACATGTGTGTCTGACTCTTCTATCAAGACTTACAGCTATTTTTATGAAGTTGTACAAAAACGCTTTATTTCGTCAAGACAGTGCGTGTCCTACGATTACATGCATTTGAATGGGGGAATGCGGCCGAAACAAAGTATAGGTTTTCATTATGTGAATAACTTGAAAATCTTGGCTCAAACAGCTTCAAAACCTGTTTGCCCAGCACGGGGATCTTGAATTGTATAAGATAACCCCGTAAATATGTGTTATAACTCTTCTATCAAGACTTACAGCTATTTATATGAAGTTGTACAAAAACGCTTTATTTCGTCAAGACAGTGCGTTTCCTACGATTACATGCATTTGAATGGGGGAATTTTGCCGAAACAAAGTATAGGTTTTCATTATGTGAATAACTTGAAAATCTTAGCTCAAACAGCTTCAAAACCTGTTTGCCCAGCACGGGGATCTTGGACTGTATAAGATAACGCCGTAAATATGTGTGTCTGCTTCTTCTATCAAGACTTACAGCTATTTATATGAAGTTGTACAAAAACGCTTTATTTCGTCAAGACAGTGCGTTTCCTACGATTACATGCATTTGAATGGGGAACTCGCCCGAAACAAAGTATAGGTTTTCATTATGTGAATAACTTGAAAATCTTAGCTCAAACAGCTTCAAAACCTGTTTGTCCAGCACGGGGATCTTGAACTGTATAAGATAACGCCTTAAATATGTGTGTCTGAGTCGTCTATCAAAACTTACAGCTATTTATATGAAGTTGTACAAAAACGCTTTATTTCGTCAAGACAGTGCGTTTCCTACGATTACATGCATTTGAATGGGGAACTCGCCCGAAACAAAGTATAGGTTTTCATTATGTGAATAACTTGAAAATCTTAGCTCAAACAGCTTCAAAACCTGTTTGCCCAGCACGGGGATCTTGAATTGTATAAGATAACGCCGTAAATATGTGTTATAACTCTTCTATCAAGACTTACAGCTATTTTTATGAAGTTGTACAAAAATGCTTTATTTCGTCAAGACAGTGCGTGTCCTACGATTACATGCATTTGAATGGGGGAATGGGGCCGAAACAAAGTATAGGTTTTCATTATGTGAATAACTTGAAAATCTTGGCTCAAACAGCTTCAAAACCTGTTTGCCCAGCACGGGGATCTTGAATTGTATAAGATAACGCCTTAAATATGTGTGTCTGACTCTTCTATCAAGACTTACAGCTATTTTTATGAAGTTGTACAAAAACGCTTTATTTCGTCAAGACAATGCGTTTCCTATGATTACATGCATTTGAATGGGGAACTCGTCCGAAAAAAAGTATAGGTTTTCATTATGTGAATAACTTGAAAATCTTAGCTCAAACAGCTTCAAAACCTGTTTGCCCAGCACGGGGATCTTGAACTGTATAAGATAACGCCTTAAATATGTGTGTCTGAGTCGTCTATCAAGACTTACAGCTATTTATATGAAGTTGTACAAAAACGCTTTATTTCGTCAAGACAGTGCGTTTCCTACGATTACATGCATTTGAATGGGGAACTCGCCCGAAACAAAGTATAGGTTTTCATTATGTAAATAACTTGAAAATCTTAGCTCAAACAGCTTCAAAACCTGTTTGCCCAGCACGGGGATCTTGAACTGTATAAGATAACGCCTTAAATATGTGTGTATGCTTCTTCTATCAAGACTTACAGCTATTTTTATGAAGTTGTACAAAAACGCTTTATTTCGTCAAGACAGTGCGTTTCCTACGATTACATGCATTTGAATGGGGGAATGCGGCCGAAACAAAGTATAGGTTTTCATTATGTGAATAACTTGAAAATCTTGGCTCAAACAGCTTCAAAACCTGTTTGCCCAGCACGGGGATCTTGAATTGTATAAGATAACGCCGTAAATATGTGTGTCTGACTCTTCTATCAAGACTTACAGCTATTTTTATGAAGTTGTACAAAAACGCTTTATTTCGTCAAGACAATGCGTTTCCTATGATTACATGCATTTGAATGGGGAACTCGTCCGAAAAAAAGTATAGGTTTTCATTATGTGAATAACTTGAAAATCTTAGCTCAAACGGCTTCAAAACCTGTTTGCCCAGCACGGGGATCTTGAACTGTATAAGATAACGCCGTAAATATGTGTTATAACTCTTCTATCAAGACTTACAGCTATTTTTATGAAGTTGTACAAAAACGCTTTATTTCGTCAAGACAGTGCGTGTCCTACGATTACATGCATTTGAATGGGGGAATGCGCCCAAAACAAAGTATAGGTTTTCATTATGTGAATAACTTGAAAATCTTAGCTCAAACAGCTTCAAAACCTGTTTGCCCAGCACGGGGATCTTGAATTGTATAAGATAACGCCGTAAATATGTGTTATAACTCTTCTATCAAGACTTACAGCTATTTTTATGAAGTTGTACAAAAACGCTTTATTTCGTCAAGACAGTGCGTGTCCTACGATTACATGCATTTGAATGGGGGAATGCGGCCGAAACAAAGTATAGGTTTTCATTATGTGAATAACTTGAAAATCTTGGCTCAAACAGCTTCAAAACCTGTTTGCCCAGCACGGGGATCTTGAATTGTATAAGATAACGCCGTAAATATGTGTGTCTGACTCTTCTATCAAGACTTACAGCTATTTTTATGAAGTTGTACAAAAACGCTTTATTTCGTCAAGACAATGCGTTTCCTATGATTACATGCATTTGAATGGGGAACTCGTCCGAAAAAAAGTATAGGTTTTCATTATGTGAATAACTTGAAAATCTTAGCTCAAACAGCTTCAAAACCTGTTTGCCCAGCACGGGGATCTTGAACTGTATAAGATAACGCCTTAAATATGTGTGTCTGAGTCGTCTATCAAGACTTACAGCTATTTATATGAAGTTGTACAAAAACGCTTTATTTCGTCAAGACAGTGCGTTTCCTACGATTACATGCATTTGAATGGGGAACTCGCCCGAAACAAAGTATAGGTTTTCATTATGTAAATAACTTGAAAATCTTAGCTCAAACAGCTTCAAAACCTGTTTGCCCAGCACGGGGATCTTGAACTGTATAAGATAACGCCTTAAATATGTGTGTATGCTTCTTCTATCAAGACTTACAGCTATTTTTATGAAGTTGTACAAAAACGCTTTATTTCGTCAAGACAGTGCGTTTCCTACGATTACATGCATTTGAATGGGGGAATGCGGCCGAAACAAAGTATAGGTTTTCATTATGTGAATAACTTGAAAATCTTGGCTCAAACAGCTTCAAAACCTGTTTGCCCAGCACGGGGATCTTGAATTGTATAAGATAACGCCGTAAATATGTGTGTCTGACTCTTCTATCAAGACTTACAGCTATTTTTATGAAGTTGTACAAAAACGCTTTATTTCGTCAAGACAATGCGTTTCCTATGATTACATGCATTTGAATGGGGAACTCGTCCGAAAAAAAGTATAGGTTTTCATTATGTGAATAACTTGAAAATCTTAGCTCAAACAGCTTCAAAACCTGTTTGCCCAGCACGGGGATCTTGAACTGTATAAGATAACGCCGTAAATATGTGTGTCTGAGTCGTCTATCAAGACTTACAGCTATTTTTATGAAGTTGTACAAAAACGCTTTATTTCGTCAAGACAGTGCGTTTCCTACGATTACATGCATTTGAATGGGGAACTCGCCCGAAACAAAGTATAGGTTTTCATTATGTGAATAACTTGAAAATCTTAGCTCAAACAGCTTCAAAACCTGTTTGCCCAGCACGGGGATCTTGAACTGTATAAGATAACGCCTTAAATATGTGTGTATGCTTCTTCTATCAAGACTTACAGCTATTTATATGAAGTTGTACAAAAACGCTTTATTTCGTCAAGACAGTGCGTTTCCTACGATTACATGCATTTGAATGGGGGAATGCGGCCGAAACAAAGTATAGGTTTTCATTATGTGAATAACTTGAAAATCTTGGCTCAAACAGCTTCAAAACCTGTTTGCCCAGCACGGGGATCTTGAATTGTATAAGATAACGCCGTAAATATGTGTTATAACTCTTCTATCAAGACTTACAGCTATTTTTATGAAGTTGTACAAAAACGCTTTATTTCGTCAAGACAGTGCGTTTCCTACGATTACTTGCATTTGAATGGGGGAATTTTGCCGAAACAAAGTATAGGTTTTCATTATGTGAATAACTTGAAAATCTTGGCTCAAACAGCTTCAAAACCTGTTTGCCCAGCACGGGGATCTTGAATTGTATAAGATAACGCCGTAAATATGTGTGTCTGACTCTTCTATCAAGACTTACAGCTATTTTTATGAAGTTGTACAAAAACGCTTTATTTCGTCAAGACAGTGCGTGTCCTACGATTACATGCATTTGAATGGGGGAATGCGCCCAAAACAAAGTATAGGTTTTCATTATGTGAATAACTTGAAAATCTTAGCTCAAACAGCTTCAAAACCTGTTTGCCCAGCACGGGGATCTTGAATTGTATAAGATAACGCCGTAAATATGTATATCTGACTCTTCTATCAAGACTTACAGCTATTTTTATGAAGTTGTACAAAAACGCTTTATTTCGTCAAGACAGTGCGTGTCCTACGATTACATGCATTTGAATAGGGGAATGCGGCCGAAACAAAGTATAGCTTTTCATTATGTGAATAACTTGAAAATCTTGGCTCAAACAGCTTCAAAACCTGTTTGCCCAGCACGGGGATCTTGAATTGTATAAGATAACGCCGTAAATATGTGTGTCTGACTCTTCTATCAAGACTTACAGCTATTTTTATGAAGTTGTACAAAAACGCTTTATTTCGTCAAGACAGTGCGTTTCCTACGATTACATGCATTTGAATGGGGGAATGCGGACGAAACAAAGTATAGGTTTTCATTATGTGAATAACTTGAAAATCTTGGCTCAAACAGCTTCAAAACCTGTTTGCCCAGCACGGGGATCTTGAATTGTATAAGATAACGCCGTAAATATGTGTTATAACTCTTCTATCAAGACTTACAGCTATTTTTATGAAGTTGTACAAAAACGCTTTATTTCGTCAAGACAGTGCGTGTCCTACGATTACATGCATTTGAATGGGGGAATTTTGCCGAAACAAAGTATAGGTTTTCATTATGTGAATAACTTGAAAATCTTGGCTCAAACAGCTTCAAAACCTGTTTGCCCAGCACGGGGATCTTGAATTGTATAAGATAACGCCGTAAATATGTGTGTATGCTTCTTCTATCAACACTTACAGCTATTTATATGAAGTTGTACAAAAACGCTTTATTTCGTCAAGACAGTGCGTGTCCTACGATTACATGCATTTGAATGGGGGAATGCGGCCGAAACAAAGTATAGCTTTTCATTATGTGAATAACTTGAAAATCTTGGCTCAAACAGCTTCAAAACCTGTTTGCCCAGCACGGGGATCTTGAATTGTATAAGATAACGCCGTAAATATGTGTGTCTGACTCTTCTATCAAGACTTACAGCTATTTATATGAAGTTGTACAAAAACGCGTTATTTCGTCAAGACAGTGCGTTTCCTACGATTACATGCATTTGAATGGGGGAATGCGGACGAAACAAAGTATAGGTTTTCATTATGTGAATAACTTGAAAATCTTGGCTCAAACAGCTTCAAAACCTGTTTGCCCAGCACGGGGATCTTGAATTGTATAAGATAACGCCGTAAATATGTGTGTCTGACTATTCTATCAAGACTTACAGCTATTTTTATGAAGTTGTACAAAAACGCTTTATTTCGTCAAGACAGTGCGTGTCCTACGATTACATGCATTTGAATGGGGGAATTTTGCCGAAACAAAGTATAGGTTTTCATTATGTGAATAACTTGAAAATCTTGGCTCAAACAGCTTCAAAACCTGTTTGCCCAGCACGGGGATCTTGAATTGTATAAGATAACGCCGTAAATATGTGTGTATGCTTCTTCTATCAACACTTACAGCTATTTATATGAAGTTGTACAAAAACGCTTTATTTCGTCAAGACAGTGCGTGTCCTACGATTACATGCATTTGAATGGGGGAATTTTGCCGAAACAAAGTATAGGTTTTCATTATGTGAATAACTTGAAAATCTTGGCTCAAACAGCTTCAAAACCTGTTTGCCCAGCACGGGGATCTTGAATTGTATAAGATAACGCCGTAAATATGTGTATCTGACTCTTCTATCAAGACTTACAGCTATTTTTATGAAGTTGTACAAAAACGCTTTATTTCGTCAAGACAGTGCGTGTCCTACGATTACATGCATTTGAATGGGGGAATGCGCCCAAAACAAAGTATAGGTTTTCATTATGTGAATAACTTGAAAATCTTAGCTCAAACAGCTTCAAAACCTGTTTGTCCAGCACGGGGATCTTGAATTGTATAAGATAACGCCGTAAATATGTGTATCTGACTCTTCTATCAAGACTTACAGCTATTTTTATGAAGTTGTACAAAAACGCTTTATTTCGTCAAGACAGTGCGTTTCCTACGATTACATGCATTTGAATGGGGGAATGCGGCCAAAACAAAGTATAGGTTTTCATTATGTGAATAACTTGAAAATCTTGGCTCAAACAGCTTCAAAACCTGTTTGCCCAGCACGGGGATCTTGAATTGTATAAGATAACGCCGTAAATATGTGTATCTGACTCTTCTATCAAGACTTACAGCTATTTTTATGAAGTTGTACAAAAACGCTTTATTTCGTCAAGACAGTGCGTGTCCTACGATTACATGCATTTGAATGGGGGAATTTTGCCGAAACAAAGTATAGGTTTTCATTATGTGAATAACTTGAAAATCTTGGCTCAAACAGCTTCAAAACCTGTTTGCCCAGCACGGGGATCTTGAATTGTATAAGATAACGCCGTAAATATGTGTGTATGCTTCTTCTATCAACACTTACAGCTATTTATATGAAGTTGTACAAAAACGCTTTATTTCGTCAAGACAGTGTGTTTCCTACGATTACATGCATTTGAATGGGGGAATGCGGCCGAAACAAAGTATAGGTTTTCATTATGTGAATAACTTGAAAATCTTGGCTCAAACAGCTTCAAAACCTGTTTGCCCAGCACGGGGATCTTGAATTGTATAGGATAACGCCGTAAATATGTGTGTCTGACTCTTCTATCAAGACTTACAGCTATTTATATGAAGTTGTACAAAAACGCTTTATTTCGTCAAGACAGTGCGTTTCCTACGATTACATGCATTTGAATGGGGAACTCGCCCGAAACAAAGTATAGGTTTTCATTATGTGAATAACTTGAAAATCTTGGCTCAAACAGCTTCAAAACCTGTTTGCCCAGCACGGGGATCTTGAACTGTATAAGATAACGCCTTAAATATGTGTGTATGCTTCTTCTATCAAGACTTACAGCTATTTATATGAAGTTGTACAAAAACGCTTTATTTCGTCAAGACAGTGCGTTTCCTACGATTACATGCATTTGAATGGGGAATTTTGCCGAAACAAAGTATAGGTTTTCATTATGTGAATAACTTCAAAATCTTAGCTCAAACAGCTTCAAAACCTGTTTGCCACGCACGGGGATCTTGAACTGTATAAGATAACGCCTTAAATAAGTGTGTCTGAGTCGTCTATCAAAACTTACAGCTATTTATATGAAGTTGTACAAAAACGCTTTATTTCGTCAAGACAGTGCGTTTCCTACGATTACATGCATTTGAATGGGGGAATGCGGCCGAAACAAAGTATAGGTTTTCATTATGTGAATAACTTGAAAATCTTGGCTCAAACAGCTTCAAAACCTGTTTGCCCAGCACGGGGATCTTGAATTCTATAAGATAACGCCGTAAATATGTGTATCTGACTCTTCTATCAAGACTTACAGCTATTTTTATGAAGTTGTACAAAAACGCTTTATTTCGTCAAGACAGTGCGTGTCCTACGATTACATGCATTTGAATGGGGGAATGCGGCCGAAACAAAGTATAGGTTTTCATTATGTGAATAACTTGAAAATCTTGGCTCAAACAGCTTCAAAACCTGTTTGCCCAGCACGGGGATCTTGAATTGTATAAGATAACGCCGTAAATATGTGTGTCTGACTCTTCTATCAAGACTTACAGCTATTTTTATGAAGTTGTACAAAAACGCTTTATTTCGTCAAGACAGTGCGTGTCCTACGATTACATGCATTTGAATGGGGGAATGCGCCCAAAACAAAGTATAGGTTTTCATTATGTGAATAACTTGAAAATCTTAGCTCAAACAGCTTCAAAACCTGTTTGTCCAGCACGGGGATCTTGAATTGTATAAGATAACGCCGTAAATATGTGTATCTGACTCTTCTATCAAGACTTACAGCTATTTTTATGAAGTTGTACAAAAACGCTTTATTTCGTCAATACAGTGCGTGTCCTACGATTACATGTATTTGAATGGGGGAATTTTGCCGAAACAAAGTATAGGTTTTCATTATGTGAATAACTTGAAAATCTTGGCTCAAACAGCTTCAAAACCTGTTTGCCCAGCACGGGGATCTTGAATTGTATAAGATAACGCCGTAAATATGTGTGTCTGACTCTTCTATCAAGACTTACAGCTATTTTTATGAAGTTGTACAAAAACGCTTTATTTCGTCAAGACAGTGCGTTTCCTACGATTACATGCATTTGAATGGGGGAATGCGGCCGAAACAAAGTATAGGTTTTCATTATGTGAATAACTTGAAAATCTTGGCTCAAACAGCTTCAAAACCTGTTTACCCAGCACGGGGATCTTGAATTGTATAGGATAACGCCGTAAATATGTGTGTCTGACTCTTCTATCAAGACTTACAGCTATTTATATGAAGTTGTACAAAAACGCATTATTTCGTCAAGACAGTGCGTTTCCTACGATTACATGCATTTGAATGGGGGAATGCGGCCGAAACAAAGTATAGGTTTTCATTATGTGAATAACTTGAAAATCTTAGCTCAAACAGCTTCAAAACCTGTTTCACTAGCACGGGGATCTTGAATTGTATAAGATAACGCCGTAAATATGTGTGTATGCTTCTTCTATCAACACTTACAGCTATTTTTATGAAGTTGTACAAAATCGCTTTATTTCGTCAAGACAGTGCGTTTCCTACGATTACATGCATTTGAATGGGGGAATTTTGCCGAAACAAAGTATAGGTTTTCATTATGTGAATAACTTGAAAATCTTAGCTCAAACAGCTTCAAAACCTCTTTGCCCAGCACGGGGATCTTGAATTGTATAAGATAACGCCGTAAATATGTGTGTCTGACTCTTCTATCAAGACTTAAACTATTTTTATGAAGTTGTACAAAAACGCTTTATTTCGTCAAGACAGTGCGTTTCCTACGATTACATGCATTTGAATGGGGAACTCGCCCGAAACAAAGTATAGGTTTTCATCATGTGAATAACTTGAAAATCTTAGCTCAAACAGCTTCAAAACCTGTTTGCCCAGCACGGGGATCTTGAATTGTATAAGATAACGCCGTAAATATGTATATCTGACTCTTCTATCAAGACTTACAGCTATTTTTATGAAGTTGTACAAAAACGCTTTATTTCGTAAAGACAGTGCGTGTCCTACGATTACATGCATTTGAATGGGGGAATTTTGCCGAAACAAAGTATAGGTTTTCATTATGTGAATAACTTGAAAATCTTGGCTCAAACAGCTTCAAAACCTGTTTGCCCAGCACGGGGATCTTGAATTGTATAAGATAACGCCGTAAATATGTGTGTCTGACTCTTCTATCAAGACTTAAAGCTATTTTTATGAAGTTGTACAAAAACGCTTTATTTCGTCAAGACAGTGCGTTTCCTACGATTACATGCATTTGAATGGGGGAATGCGGCCGAAACAAAGTATAGGTTTTCATTATGTGAATAACTTGAAAATCTTGGCTCAAACAGCTTCAAAACCTGTTTGCCCAGCACGGGGATCTTGAATTGTATAAGATAACGCCGTAAATATGTGTGTATGCTTCTTCTATCAACACTTACAGCTATTTATATGAAGTTGTACAAAAACGCTTTAGTTCGTCAAGACAGTGCGTGTCCTACGATTACATGCATTTGAATGGGGGAATGCGGCCGAAACAAAGTATAGGTTTTCATTATGTGAATAACTTGAAAATCTTGGCTCAAACAGCTTCAAAACCTGTTTGCCCAGCACGGGGATCTTGAATTGTATAAGATAACGCCGTAAATATGTGTGTCTGACTCTTCTATCAAGACTTACAGCTATTTTTATGAAGTTGTACAAAAACGCTTTATTTCGTCAAGACAGTGCGTGTCCTACGATTACATGCATTTGAATGGGGGAATGCGGCCGAAACAAAGTATAGCTTTTCATTATGTGAATAACTTGAAAATCTTGGCTCAAACAGCTTCAAAACCTGTTTGCCCAGCACGGGGATCTTGAATTGTATAAGATAACGCCGTAAATATGTGTGTCTGACTCTTCTATCAACACTTACAGCTATTTTTATGAAGTTGTACAAAAACGCTTTATTTCGTCAAGACAGTGCGTTTCCTACGATTACATGCATTTGAATGGGGGAATGCGGCCGAAACAAAGTATAGCTTTTCATTATGTGAATAACTTGAAAATCTTGGCTCAAACAGCTTCAAAACCTGTTTGCCCAGCACGGGGATCTTGAATTGTATAAGATAACGCCGTAAATATGTGTGTCTGACTCTTCTATCAAGACTTAAAGCTATTTTTATGAAGTTGTATAAAAAACGCTTTATTTCGTCAAGACAGTGCGTTTCCTACGATTACATGCATTTGAATGGGGGAATGCGGCCGAAACAAAGTATAGGTTTTCATTATGTGAATAACTTGAAAATCTTGGCTCAAACAGCTTCAAAACCTGTTTGCCCAGCACGGGGATCTTGAATTGTATAAGATAACGCCGTAAATATGTATATCTGACTCTTCTATCAAGACTTACAGCTATTTTTATGAAGTAGTACAAAAACGCTTTATTTCGTCAAGACAGTGCGTGTCCTACGATTACATGCATTTGAATGGGGGAATGCGGCCGAAACAAAGTATAGGTTTTCATTATGTGAATAACTTGAAAATCTTGGCTCAAACAGCTTCAAAACCTGTTTGCCCAGCACGGGGATCTTGAATTGTATAAGATAACGCCGTAAATATGTATATCTGACTCTTCTATCAAGACTTACAGCTATTTTTATGAAGTTGTACAAAAACGCTTTATTTCGTCAAGACAGTGCGTGTCCTACGATTACATGCATTTGAATGGGGGAATGCAGCCGAAACAAAGTATAGGTTTTCATTATGTGAATAACTTGAAAATCTTTGCTCAAACAGCTTCAAAACCTGTTTGCCCAGCACGGGGATCTTGAATTGTATAAGATAACGCCGTAAATATGTGTGTCTGACTCTTCTATCAAGACTTACAGCTATTTTTATGAAGTTGTACAAAAACGCTTTATTTCGTCAAGACAGTGCGTGTCCTACGATTACATGCATTTGAATGGGGGAATGCGCCCAAAACAAAGTATAGGTTTTCATTATGTGAATAACTTGAAAATCTTAGCTCAAACAGCTTCAAAACCTGTTTGTCCAGCACGGGGATCTTGAATTGTATAAGATAACGCCGTAAATATGTGCATCTGACTCTTCTATCAAGACTTACAGCTATTTTTATGAAGTTGTACAAAAACGCTTTATTTCGTCAAGACAGTGCGTGTCCTACGATTACATGCATTTGAATGGGGGAATTTTGCCGAAACAAAGTATAGGTTTTCATTATGTGAATAACTTGAAAATCTTAGCTCAAACAGCTTCAAAAGCTGTTTGCCCAGCACGGGGATCTTGAATTGTATAAGATAACGCCGTAAATATGTGTGTCTGACTCTTCTATCAAGACTTACAGCTATTTTTATGAAGTTGTACAAAAACGCTTTATTTCGTCAAGACAGTGCGTTTCCTACGATTACATGCATTTGAATGGGGGAATGCGGCCGAAACAAAGTATAGGTTTTCATTATGTGAATAACTTGAAAATCTTGGCTCAAACAGCTTCAAAACCTTTTTGCCCAGCACGGGGATCTTGAATTGTATAAGATAACGCCGTAAATATGTGTATCTGACTCTTCTATCAAGACTTACAGCTATTTTTATGAAGTTGTACAAAAACGCTTTATTTCGTCAAGACAGTGCGTGTCCTACGATTACATGCATTTGAATGGGGGAATTTTGCCGAAACAAAGTATAGGTTTTCATTATGTGAATAACTTGAAAATCTTGGCTCAAACAGCTTCAAAACCTGTTTGCCCAGCACGGGGATCTTGAATTGTATAAGATAACGCCGTAAATATGTGTGTATGCTTCTTCTATCAACACTTACAGCTATTTATATGAAGTTGTACAAAAACGCTTTATTTCGTCAAGACAGTGCGTTTCCTACGATTACATGCATTTGAATGGGGAATTTTGCCGAAACAAAGTATAGGTTTTCATTATGTGAATAACTTGAAAATCTTGGCTCAAACAGCTTCAAAACCTGTTTGCCCAGCACGGGGATCTTGAACTGTATAAGATAACGCCTTAAATAAGTGTGTCTGAGTCGTCTATCAAAACTTACAGCTATTTATATGAAGTTGTACAAAAACGCTTTATTTCGTCAAGACAGTGCGTTTCCTACGATTACATGCATTTGAATGGGGGAATGCGGCCGAAACAAAGTATAGGTTTTCATTATGTGAATAACTTGAAAATCTTGGCTCAAACAGCTTCAAAACCTGTTTGCCCAGCACGGGGATCTTGAATTCTATAAGATAACGCCGTAAATATGTGTATCTGACTCTTCTATCAAGACTTACAGCTATTTTTATGAAGTTGTACAAAAACGCTTTATTTCGTCAAGACAGTGCGTGTCCTACGATTACATGCATTTGAATGGGGGAATGCGGCCGAAACAAAGTATAGGTTTTCATTATGTGAATAACTTGAAAATCTTGGCTCAAACAGCTTCAAAACCTGTTTGCCCAGCACGGGGATCTTGAATTGTATAAGATAACGCCGTAAATATGTGTGTCTGACTCTTCTATCAAGACTTACAGCTATTTTTATGAAGTTGTACAAAAACGCTTTATTTCGTCAAGACAGTGCGTGTCCTACGATTACATGCATTTGAATGGGGGAATTTTGCCGAAACAAAGTATAGGTTTTCATTATGTGAATAACTTGAAAATCTTGGCTCAAACAGCTTCAAAACCTGTTTGCCCAGCACGGGGATCTTGAATTGTATAAGATAACGCCGTAAATATGTGTGTCTGACTATTCTATCAAGACTTACAGCTATTTTTATGAAGTTGTACAAAAACGCTTTATTTCGTCAAGACAGTGCGTTTCCTACGATTACATGCATTTGAATGGGGAATTTTGCCGAAAAAAAGTATAGGTTTTCATTATGTGAATAACTTGAAAATCTTGGCTCAAACAGCTTCAAAACCTGTTTGCCCAGCACGGGGATCTTGAATTGTATAAGATAACGCCGTAAATATGTGTGTCTGACTCTTCTATCAAGACTTACAGCTATTTTTATGAAGTTGTACAAAAACGCTTTATTTCGTCAAGACAGTGCGTTTCCTACGATTACATGCATTTGAATGGGGGAATGCGGCCGAAACAAAGTATAGGTTTTCATTATGTGAATAACTTGAAAATCTTGGCTCAAACAGCTTCAAAACCTGTTTGCCCAGCACGGGGATCTTGAATTGTATAGGATAACGCCGTAAATATGTGTGTCTGACTCTTCTATCAAGACTTACAGCTATTTATATGAAGTTGTAAAAAAACGCATTATTTCGTCAAGACAGTGCGTTTCCTACGATTACATGCATTTGAATGGGGGAATGCGGCCGAAACAAAGTATAGGTTTTCATTATGTGAATAACTTGAAAATCTTAGCTCAAACAGCTTCAAAACCTGTTTCCCTAGCACGGGGATCTTGAATTGTATAAGATAACGCCGTAAATATGTGTGTATGCTTCTTCTATCAACACTTACAGCTATTTTTATGAAGTTGTACAAAATCGCTTTATTTCGTCAAGACAGTGCGTTTCCTACGATTACATGCATTTGAATGGGGGAATTTTGCCGAAACAAAGTATAGGTTTTCATTATGTGAATAACTTGAAAATCTTAGCTCAAACAGCTTCAAAACCTCTTTGCCCAGCACGGGGATCTTGAATTGTATAAGATAATGCCGTAAATATGTGTGTCTGACTCTTCTATCAAGACTTAAACTATTTTTATGAAGTTGTACAAAAACGCTTTATTTCGTCAAGACAGTGCGTTTCCTACGATTACATGCATTTGAATGGGGAACTCGCCCGAAACAAAGTATAGGTTTTCATCATGTGAATAACTTGAAAATCTTAGCTCAAACAGCTTCAAAACCTGTTTGCCCAGCACGGGGATCTTGAATTGTATAAGATAACACCGTAAATATGTGTATCTCACTCTTCTATCAAGACTTACAGCTATTTTTATGAAGTTGTACAAAAACGCTTTATTTCGTCAAGACAGTGCGTGTCCTACGATTACATGCATTTGAATGGGGGAATGCGGCCGAAACAAAGTATAGGTTTTCATTATGTGAATAACTTGAAAATCTTGGCTCAAACAGCTTCAAAACCTGTTTGCCCAGCACGGGGATCTTGAATTGTATAAGATAACGCCATAATTTGTGTGTCTGACTCTTCTATCAAGACTTACAGCTATTTTTATGAAGTTGTACAAAAACGCTTTATTTCGTCAAGACAGTGCGTGTCCTACGATTACATGCATTTGAATGGGGGAATTTTGCCGAAACAAAGTATAGGTTTTCATTATGTGAATAACTTGAAAATCTTGGCTCAAACAGCTTCAAAACCTGTTTGCCCAGCACGGGGATCTTGAATTGTATAAGATAACGCCGTAAATATATGTGTCTGACTCTTCTATCAAGACTTAAAGCTATTTTTATGAAGTTGTACAAAAACGCTTTATTTCGTCAAGACAGTGCGTTTCCTACGATTACATGCATTTGAATGGGGGAATGCGGCCGAAACAAAGTATAGGTTTTCATTATGTGAATAACTTGAAAATCTTGGCTCAAACAGCTTCAAAACCTGTTTGCCCAGCACGGGGATCTTGAATTGTATAAGATAACGCCGTAAATATGTGTGTATGCTTCTTCTATCAACACTTACAGCTATTTATATGAAGTTGTACAAAAACGCTTTAGTTCGTCAAGACAGTGCGTGTCCTACGATTACATGCATTTGAATGGGGGAATGCGGCCGAAACAAAGTATAGGTTTTCATTATGTGAATAACTTGAAAATCTTGGCTCAAACAGCTTCAAAACCTGTTTGCCCAGCACGGGGATCTTGAATTGTATAAGATAACGCCGTAAATATGTGTGTCTGACTCTTCTATCAAGACTTACAGCTATTTTTATGAAGTTGTACAAAAACGCTTTATTTCGTCAAGACAGTGCGTGTCCTACGATTACATGCATTTGAATGGGGGAATGCGGCCGAAACAAAGTATAGCTTTTCATTATGTGAATAACTTGAAAATCTTGGCTCAAACAGCTTCAAAACCTGTTTGCCCAGCACGGGGATCTTGAATTGTATAAGATAACGCCGTAAATATGTGTGTCTGACTCTTCTATCAAGACTTAAAGCTATTTTTATGAAGTTGTACAAAAAACGCTTTATTTCGTCAAGACAGTGCGTTTCCTACGATTACATGCATTTGAATGGGGGAATGCGGCTGAAACAAAGTATAGGTTTTCATTATGTGAATAACTTGAAAATCTTGGCTCAAACAGCTTCAAAACCTGTTTGCCCAGCACGGGGATCTTGAATTGTATAAGATAACGCCGTAAATATGTGTTATAACTCTTCTATCAAGACTTACAGCTATTTTTATGAAGTTGTACAAAAACGCTTTATTTCGTCAAGACAGTGCGTGTCCTACGATTACATGCATTTGAATGGGGGAATGCGCCCAAAACAAAGTATAGGTTTTCATTATGTGAATAACTTGAAAATCTTGGCTCAAACAGCTTCAAAACCTGTTTGCCCAGCACGGGGATCTTGAATTGTATAAGATAACGCCGTAAATATGTATATCTGACTCTTCTATCAAGACTTACAGCTATTTTTATGAAGTAGTACAAAAACGCTTTATTTCGTCAAGACAGTGCGTGTCCTACGATTACATGCATTTGAATGGGGGAATGCGGCCGAAACAAAGTATAGGTTTTCATTATGTGAATAACTTGAAAATCTTGGCTCAAACAGCTTCAAAACCTGTTTGCCCAGCACGGGGATCTTGAATTGTATAAGATAACGCCGTAAATATGTATATCTGACTCTTCTATCAAGACTTACAGCTATTTTTATGAAGTTGTACAAAAACGCTTTATTTCGTCAAGACAGTGCGTGTCCTACGATTACATGCATTTGAATGGGGGAATTTTGCCGAAACAAAGTATAGGTTTTCATTATGTGAATAACTTGAAAATCTTGGCTCAAACAGCTTCAAAACCTGTTTGCCCAGCACGGGGATCTTGAATTGTATAAGATAACGCCGTAAATATGTGTGTCTGACTCTTCTATCAAGACTTACAGCTATTTTTATGAAGTTGTACAAAAACGCTTTATTTCGTCAAGACAGTGCGTTTCCTACGATTACATGCATTTGAATGGGGGAATGCGGCCGAAAGAAAGTATAGGTTTTCATTATGTGAATAACTTGAAAATCTTGGCTCAAACAGCTTCAAAACCTGTTTGCCCAGCACGGGGATCTTGAATTGTATAAGATAACGCCGTAAATATGTGTATCTGACTCTTCTATCAAGACTTACAGCTATTTTTATGAAGTTGTACAAAAACGCTTTATTTCGTCAAGACAGTGCGTGTCCTACGATTACATGCATTTGAATGGGGGAATTTTGCCGAAACAAAGTATAGGTTTTCATTATGTGAATAACTTGAAAATCTTGGCTCAAACAGCTTCAAAACCTGTTTGCCCAGCACGGGGATCTTGAATTGTATAAGATAACGCCGTAAATATGTGTGTCTGACTCTTCTATCAACACTTACAGCTATTTTTATGAAGTTGTACAAAAACGCTTTATTTCGTCAAGACAGTGCGTTTCCTACGATTACATGCATTTGAATGGGGGAATGCGGCCGAAACAAAGTATAGCTTTTCATTATGTGAATAACTTGAAAATCTTAGCTCAAACAGCTTCAAAACCTGTTTGCCCAGCACGGGGATCTTGAATTGTATAAGATAACGCCGTAAATATGTGTGTCTGACTCTTCTATCAAGACTTACAGCTATTTTTATGAAGTTGTACAAAAACGCTTTATTTCGTCAAGACAGTGCGTGTCCTACGATTACATGCATTTGAATGGGGGAATGCGGCCGAAACAAAGTATAGGTTTTCATTATGTGAATAACTTGAAAATCTTGGCTCAAACAGCTTCAAAACCTGTTTGCCCAGCACGGGGATCTTGAATTGTATAAGATAACGCCGTAAATATGTGTGTCTGACTCTTCTATCAAGACTTACAGCTATTTTTATGAAGTTGTACAAAAACGCTTTATTTCGTCAAGACAGTGCGTTTCCTACGATTACATGCATTTGAATGGGGGAATTTTGCCGAAACAAAGTATAGGTTTTCATTATGTGAATAACTTGAAAATCTTGGCTCAAACAGCTTCAAAACCTGTTTGCCCAGCACGGGGATCTTGAATTGTATAAGATAACGCCGTAAATATGTGTTATAACTCTTCTATCAAGACTTACAGCTATTTTTATGAAGTTGTACAAAAACGCTTTATTTCGTCAAGACAGTGCGTGTCCTACGATTACATGCATTTGAATGGGGGAATGCGCCCAAAACAAAGTATAGGTTTTCATTATGTGAATAACTTGAAAATCTTAGCTCAAACAGCTTCAAAACCTGTTTGCCCAGCACGGGGATCTTGAATTGTATAAGATAACGCCGTAAATATGTATATCTGACTCTTCTATCAAGACTTACAGCTATTTTTATGAAGTAGTACAAAAACGCTTTATTTCGTCAAGACAGTGCGTGTCCTACGATTACATGCATTTGAATGGGGGAATGCGGCCGAAACAAAGTATAGGTTTTCATTATGTGAATAACTTGAAAATCTTGGCTCAAACAGCTTCAAAACCTGTTTGCCCAGCACGGGGATCTTGAATTGTATAAGATAACGCCGTAAATATGTATATCTGACTCTTCTATCAAGACTTACAGCTATTTTTATGAAGTTGTACAAAAACGCTTTATTTCGTCAAGACAGTGCGTGTCCTACGATTACATGCATTTGAATGGGGGAATTTTGCCGAAACAAAGTATAGGTTTTCATTATGTGAATAACTTGAAAATCTTGGCTCAAACAGCTTCAAAACCTGTTTGCCCAGCACGGGGATCTTGAATTGTATAAGATAACGCCGTAAATATGTGTGTCTGACTCTTCTATCAAGACTTACAGCTATTTTTATGAAGTTGTACAAAAACGCTTTATTTCGTCAAGACAGTGCGTTTCCTACGATTACATGCATTTGAATGGGGGAATGCGGCCGAAAGAAAGTATAGGTTTTCATTATGTGAATAACTTGAAAATCTTGGCTCAAACAGCTTCAAAACCTGTTTGCCCAGCACGGGGATCTTGAATTGTATAAGATAACGCCGTAAATATGTGTATCTGACTCTTCTATCAAGACTTACAGCTATTTTTATGAAGTTGTACAAAAACGCTTTATTTCGTCAAGACAGTGCGTGTCCTACGATTACATGCATTTGAATGGGGGAATTTTGCCGAAACAAAGTATAGGTTTTCATTATGTGAATAACTTGAAAATCTTGGCTCAAACAGCTTCAAAACCTGTTTGCCCAGCACGGGGATCTTGAATTGTATAAGATAACGCCGTAAATATGTGTGTCTGACTCTTCTATCAACACTTACAGCTATTTTTATGAAGTTTTACAAAAACGCTTTATTTCGTCAAGACAGTGCGTTTCCTACGATTACATGCATTTGAATGGGGGAATGCGGCCGAAACAAAGTATAGCTTTTCATTATGTGAATAACTTGAAAATCTTAGCTCAAACAGCTTCAAAACCTGTTTGCCCAGCACGGGGATCTTGAATTGTATAAGATAACGCCGTAAATATGTGTGTCTGACTCTTCTATCAAGACTTACAGCTATTTTTATGAAGTTGTACAAAAACGCTTTATTTCGTCAAGACAGTGCGTTTCCTACGATTACATGCATTTGAATGGGGGAATTTTGCCGAAACAAAGTATAGGTTTTCATTATGTGAATAACTTGAAAATCTTGGCTCAAACAGCTTCAAAACCTGTTTGCCCAGCACGGGGATCTTTAATTGTATAGGATAACGCCGTAAATATGTGTGTCTGACTCTTCTATCAAGACTTACAGCTATTTATATGAAGTTGTACAAAAACGCATTATTTCGTCAAGACAGTGCGTTTCCTACGATTACATGCATTTGAATAGGGAACTCGCCCGAAACAAAGTATAGGTTTTCATTATGTGAATAACTTGAAAATCTTAGCTCAAACAGCTTCAAAACCTGTTTGCCCAGCACGGGGATCTTGAACTGTATAAGATAACGCCTTAAATATGTGTGTCTGAGTCGTCTATCAAAACTTACAGCTATTTATATGAAGTTGTACAAAAACGCTTTATTTCGTCAAGACAGTGCGTGTCCTACGATTACATGCATTTGAATGGGGGGATGCGGCCGAAACAAAGTATAGGTTTTCATTATGTGAATAACTTGAAAATCTTAGCTCAAACAGCTTCAAAACCTGTTTCCCTAGCACGGGGATCTTGAATTGTATAAGATAACGCCGTAAATATGTGTGTATGCTTCTTCTATCAACACTTACAGCTATTTTTATGAAGTTGTACAAAATCGCTTTATTTCGTCAAGACAGTGCGTTTCCTACGATTACATGCATTTGAATGGGGGAATTTTGCCGAAACAAAGTATAGGTTTTCATTATGTGAATAACTTGAAAATCTTCGCTCAAACAGCTTCAAAACCTGTTTGCCCAGCACGGGGATCTTGAATTGTATAAGATAACGCCGTAAATATGTGTGTCTGACTCTTCTATCAAGACTTAAACTATTTTTATGAAGTTGTACAAAAACACTTTATTTCGTCAAGACAGTGCGTTTCCTACGATTACATGCATTTGAATGGGGAACTCGCCCGAAACAAAGTATAGGTTTTCATTATGTGAATAACTTGAAAATCTTAGCTCAAACAGCTTCAAAACCTGTTTGCCCAGCACGGGGATCTTGAATTGTATAAGATAACGCCGTAAATATGTGTGTATGCTTCTTCTATCAACACTTACAGCTATTTATATGAAGTTGTACAAAAACGCTTTAGTTCGTCAAGACAGTGCGTGTCCTACGATTACATGCATTTGAATGGGGGAATGCGGCCGAAACAAAGTATAGGTTTTCATTATGTGAATAACTTGAAAATCTTGGCTCAAACAGCTTCAAAACCTGTTTGCCCAGCCTGGGGATCTTGAATTGTATAAGATAACGCCGTAAATATGTGTGTCTGACTCTTCTATCAAGACTTACAGCTATTTTTATGAAGTTGTACAAAAACGCTTTATTTCGTCAAGACAGTGCGTGTCCTACGATTACATGCATTTGAATGGGGGAATGCGGCCGAAACAAAGTATAGGTTTTCATTATGTGAATAACTTGAAAATCTTGGATCAAACAGCTTCAAAACCTGTTTGCCCAGCACGGGGATCTTGAATTGTATAAGATAACGCCGTAAATATGTGTATCTGACTCTTCTATCAAGACTTACAGCTATTTTTATGAAGTTGTACAAAAACGCTTTATTTCGTCAAGACAGTGCGTTTCCTACGATTACATGCATTTGAATGGGGGAATTTTGCCGAAACAAAGTATAGGTTTTCATTATGTGAATAACTTGAAAATCTTGGCTCAAACAGCTTCAAAACCTATTTGCCCAGCACGGGGATCTTGAATTGTATAAGATAACGCCGTAAATATGTGTGTCTGACTCTTCTATCAAGACTTAAAGCTATTTTTATGAAGTTGTACAAAAAACGCTTTATTTCGTCAAGACAGTGCGTTTCCTACGATTACATGCATTTGAATGGGGGAATGCGGCCGAAACAAAGTATAGGTTTTCATTATGTGAATAACTTGAAAATCTTGGCTCAAACAGCTTCAAAACCTGTTTGCCCAGCACGGGGATCTTGAATTGTATAAGATAACGCCGTAAATATGTGTTATAACTCTTCTATCAAGACTTACAGCTATTTTTATGAAGTTGTACAAAAACGCTTTATTTCGTCAAGACAGTGCGTGTCCTACGATTACATGCATTTGAATGGGGGAATGCGCCCAAAACAAAGTATAGGTTTTCATTATGTGAATAACTTGAAAATCTTAGCTCAAACAGCTTCAAAACCTGTTTGCCCAGCACGGGGATCTTGAATTGTATAAGATAACGCCGTAAATATGTATATCTGACTCTTCTATCAAGACTTACAGCTATTTTTATGAAGTTGTACAAAAACGCTTTATTTCGTCAAGACAGTGCGTGTCCTACGATTACATGCATTTGAATGGGGGAATGCGGCCGAAACAAAGTATAGGTTTTCATTATGTGAATAACTTGAAAATCTTGGCTCAAACAGCTTCAAAACCTGTTTGCCCAGCACGGGGATCTTGAATTGTATAAGATAACGCCGTAAATATGTGTGTATGCTTCTTCTATCAACACTTACAGCTATTTATATGAAGTTGTACAAAAACGCTTTAGTTCGTCAAGACAGTGCGTGTCCTACGATTACATGCATTTGAATGGGGGAATGCGGCCGAAACAAAGTATAGGTTTTCATTATGTGAATAACTTGAAAATCTTGGCTCAAACAGCTTCAAAACCTGTTTGCCCAGCACGGGGATCTTGAATTGTATAAGATAACGCCGTAAATATGTGTGTCTGACTCTTCTATCAAGACTTACAGCTATTTTTATGAAGTTGTACAAAAACGCTTTATTTCGTCAAGACAGTGCGTGTCCTACGATTACATGCATTTGAATGGGGGAATGCGCCCAAAACAAAGTATAGGTTTTCATTATGTGAATAACTTGAAAATCTTAGCTCAAACAGCTTCAAAACCTGTTTGCCCAGCACGGGGATCTTGAATTGTATAAGATAACGCCGTAAATATGTATATCTGACTCTTCTATCAAGACTTACAGCTATTTTTATGAAGTTGTACAAAAACGCTTTATTTCGTCAAGACAGTGCGTGTCCTACGATTACATGCATTTGAATGGGGGAATGCGGCCGAAACAAAGTATAGGTTTTCATTATGTGAATAACTTGAAAATCTTGGCTCAAACAGCTTCAAAACCTGTTTGCCCAGCACGGGGATCTTGAATTGTATAAGATAACGCCGTAAATATGTGTGTATGCTTCTTCTATCAACACTTACAGCTATTTATATGAAGTTGTACAAAAACGCTTTAGTTCGTCAAGACAGTGCGTGTCCTACGATTACATGCATTTGAATGGGGGAATGCGGCCGAAACAAAGTATAGGTTTTCATTATGTGAATAACTTGAAAATCTTGGCTCAAACAGCTTCAAAACCTGTTTGCCCAGCACGGGGATCTTGAATTGTATAAGATAACGCCGTAAATATGTGTGTCTGACTCTTCTATCAAGACTTACAGCTATTTTTATGAAGTTGTACAAAAACGCTTTATTTCGTCAAGACAGTGCGTGTCCTACGATTACATGCATTTGAATGGGGGAATGCGCCCAAAACAAAGTATAGGTTTTCATTATGTGAATAACTTGAAAATCTTAGCTCAAACAGCTTCAAAACCTGTTTGCCCAGCACGGGGATCTTGAATTGTATAAGATAACGCCGTAAATATGTATATCTGACTCTTCTATCAAGACTTACAGCTATTTTTATGAAGTTGTACAAAAACGCTTTATTTCGTCAAGACAGTGCGTGTCCTACGATTACATGCATTTGAATGGTGGAATGCGGCCGAAACAAAGTATAGGTTTTCATTATGTGAATAACTTGAAAATCTTGGCTCAAACAGCTTCAAAACCTGTTTGCCCAGCACGGGGATCTTGAATTGTATAAGATAACGCCGTAAATATGTGTGTCTGACTATTCTATCAAGACTTACAGCTATTTTTATGAAGTTGTACAAAAACGCTTTATTTCGTCAAGACAGTGCGTTTCCTACGATTACATGCATTTGAATGGGGGAATGCGGCCGAAACAAAGTATAGGTTTTCATTATGTGAATAACTTGAAAATCTTGGCTCAAACAGCTTCAAAACCTGTTTGCCCAGCACGGGGATCTTGAATTGTATAAGATAACGCCATAATTTGTGTGTCTGACTCTTCTATCAAGACTTACAGCTATTTTTATGAAGTTGTACAAAAACGCTTTATTTCGTCAAGACAGTGCGTGTCCTACGATTACATGCATTTGAATGGGGGAATTTTGCCGAAACAAAGTATAGGTTTTCATTATGTGAATAACTTGAAAATCTTGGCTCAAACAGCTTCAAAACCTGTTTGCCCAGCACGGGGATCTTGAATTGTATAAGATAACGCCGTAAATATGTGTGTCTGACTCTTCTATCAAGACTTAAAGCTATTTTTATGAAGTTGTACAAAAACGCTTTATTTCGTCAAGACAGTGCGTTTCCTACGATTACATGCATTTGAATGGGGGAATGCGGCCGAAACAAAGTATAGGTTTTCATTATGTGAATAACTTGAAAATCTTGGCTCAAACAGCTTCAAAACCTGTTTGCCCAGCACGGGGATCTTGAATTGTATAAGATAACGCCGTAAATATGTGTGTATGCTTCTTCTATCAACACTTACAGCTATTTATATGAAGTTGTACAAAAACGCTTTAGTTCGTCAAGACAGTGCGTGTCCTACGATTACATGCATTTGAATGGGGGAATGCGGCCGAAACAAAGTATAGGTTTTCATTATGTGAATAACTTGAAAATCTTGGCTCAAACAGCTTCAAAACCTGTTTGCCCAGCACGGGGATCTTGAATAGTATAAGATAACGCCGTAAATATGTGTGTCTGACTCTTCTATCAAGACTTACAGCTATTTTTATGAAGTTGTACAAAAACGCTTTATTTCGTCAAGACAGTGCGTGTCCTACGATTACATGCATTTGAATGGGGGAATGCGGCCGAAACAAAGTATAGCTTTTCATTATGTGAATAACTTGAAAATCTTGGCTCAAACAGCTTCAAAACCTGTTTGCCCAGCACGGGGATCTTGAATTGTATAAGATAACGCCGTAAATATGTGTGTCTGACTCTTCTATCAAGACTTACAGCTATTTTTATGAAGTTGTACAAAAACGCTTTATTTCGTCAAGACAGTGCGTTTCCTACGATTACATGCATTTGAATGGGGGAATTTTGCCGAAACAAAGTATAGGTTTTCATTATGTGAATAACTTGAAAATCTTGGCTCAAACAGCTTCAAAACCTGTTTGCCCAGCACGGGGATCTTGAATTGTATAAGATAACGCCGTAAATATGTGTGTCTGACTCTTCTATCAAGACTTAAAGCTATTTTTATGAAGTTGTACAAAAAACGCTTTATTTCGTCAAGACAGTGCGTTTCCTACGATTACATGCATTTGAATGGGGGAATGCGGCCGAAACAAAGTATAGGTTTTCATTATGTGAATAACTTGAAAATCTTAGCTCAAACAGCTTCAAAACCTGTTTGCCCAGCACGGGGATCTTGAATTGTATAAGATAACGCCGTAAATATGTATATCTGACTCTTCTATCAAGACTTACAGCTATTTTTATGAAGTTGTACAAAAACGCTTTATTTCGTCAAGACAGTGCGTGTCCTACGATTACATGCATTTGAATGGGGGAATGCGGCCGATACAAAGTATAGGTTTTCATTATGTGAATAACTTGAAAATCTTGGCTCAAACAGCTTCAAAACCTGTTTGCCCAGCACGGGGATCTTGAATTGTATAAGATAACGCCGTAAATATGTGTGTCTGACTCTTCTATCAAGACTTACAGCTATTTTTATGAAGTTGTACAAAAACGCTTTATTTCGTCAAGACAGTGCGTGTCCTACGATTACATGCATTTGAATGGGGGAATGCGGCCGAAACAAAGTATAGGTTTTCATTATGTGAATAACTTGAAAATCTTGGCTCAAACAGCTTCAAAACCTGTTTGCCCAGCACGGGGATCTTGAATTGTATAAGATAACGCCGTAAATATGTGTGTCTGACTCTTCTATCAAGACTTAAAGCTATTTTTATGAAGTTGTACAAAAACGCTTTATTTCGTCAAGACAGTGCGTTTCCTACGATTACATGCATTTGAATGGGGGAATGCAGCCGAAACAAAGTATAGGTTTTCATTATGTGAATAACTTGAAAATCTTGGCTCAAACAGCTTCAAAACCTGTTTGCCCAGCACGGGGATCTTGAATTGTATACGATAACGACGTAAATATGTGTGTATGCTTCTTCTATCAACACTTACAGCTATTTATATGAAGTTGTACAAAAACGCTTTAGTTCGTCAAGACAGTGCGTGTCCTACGATTACATGCATTTGAATGGGGGAATGCGGCCGAAACAAAGTATAGCTTTTCATTATGTGAATAACTTGAAAATCTTGGCTCAAACAGCTTCAAAACCTGTTTGCCCAGCACGGGGATCTTGAATTGTATAAGATAACGCCGTAAATATGTGTGTCTGACTCTTCTATCAAGACTTACAGCTATTTTTATGAAGTTGTACAAAAACGCTTTATTTCGTCAAGACAGTGCGTTTCCTACGATTACATGCATTTGAATGGGGGAATTTTGCCGAAACAAAGTATAGGTTTTCATTATGTGAATAACTTGAAAATCTTGGCTCAAACAGCTTCAAAACCTGTTTGCCCAGCACGGGGATCTTGAATTGTATAAGATAACGCCGTAAATATGTGTGTCTGACTCTTCTATCAAGACTTACAGCTATTTTTATGAAGTTGTACAAAAACGCTTTATTTCGTCAAGACAGTGCGTGTCCTACGATTACATGCATTTGAATGGGGGAATGCGCCCAAAACAAAGTATAGGTTTTCATTATGTGAATAACTTGAAAATCTTAGCTCAAACAGCTTCAAAACCTGTTTGCCCAGCACGGGGATCTTGAATTGTATAAGATAACGCCGTAAATATGTATATCTGACTCTTCTATCAAGACTTACAGCTATTTTTATGAAGTTGTACAAAAACGCTTTATTTCGTCAAGACAGTGCGTGTCCTACGATTACATGCATTTGAATGGGGGAATGCGGCCGAAACAAAGTATAGGTTTTCATTATGTGAATAACTTGAAAATCTTAGCTCAAACAGCTTCAAAACCTGTTTGCCCAGCACGGGGATCTTGAATTGTATAAGATAACGCCGTAAATATGTGTGTCTGACTCTTCTATCAAGACTTACAGCTATTTTTATGAAGTTGTACAAAAACGCTTTATATCGTCAAGATAGTGCGTTTCCTACGATTACATGCATTTGAATGGGGGAATTTTGCCGAAACAAAGTATAGGTTTTCATTATGTGAATAACTTGAAAATCTTGGCTCAAACAGCTTCAAAACCTGTTTGCCCAGCACGGGGATCTTGAATTGTATAAGATAACGCCGTAAATATGTGTGTCTGACTCTTCTATCAAGACTTACAGCTATTTTTATGAAGTTGTACAAAAACGCTTTATTTCGTCAAGACAGTGCGTTTCCTACGATTACATGCATTTGAATGGGGGAATGCGGCCGAAACAAAGTATAGGTTTTCATTATGTGAATAACTTGAAAATCTTGGCTCAAACAGCTTCAAAACCTGTTTGCCCAGCACGGGGATCTTGAATTGTATAAGATAACGCCGTAAATATGTGTGTCTGACTCTTCTATCAAGACTTACAGCTATTTTTATGAAGTTGTACAAAAACGCTTTATTTCGTCAAGACAGTGCGTTTCCTACGATTACATGCATTTGAATGTGGGAATTTTGCCGAAACAAAGTATAGGTTTTCATTATGTGAATAACTTGAAAATCTTGGCTCAAACAGCTTCAAAACCTGTTTGCCCAGCACGGGGATCTTGAATTGTATAAGATAACGCCGTAAATATGTGTGTATGCTTCTTCTATCAACACTTACAGCTAATCATATGAAGTTGTACAAAAACGCTTTATATCGTCAAGACAGTGCGTGTCCTACGATTACATGCATTTGAATGGGGGAATGCGCCCAAAAAAAAGTATAGGTTATCATTATGTGAATAACTTGAAAATCTTGGCTCAAACAGCTTCAAAACCTGTTTGCCCAGCACGGGGATCTTGAATTGTATAAGATAACGCCGTAAATATGTGTGTCTGACTCTTCTATCAAGACTTAAAGCTATTTTTATGAAGTTGTACAAAAACGCTTTATTTCGTCAAGACAGTGCGTTTCCTACGATTACATGCATTTGAATGGGGGAATGCGGCCGAAAAAAAGTATAGGTTTTCATTATGTGAATAACTTGAAAATCTTGGCTCAAACAGCTTCAAAACCTGTTTGCCCAGCACGGGGATCTTGAATTGTATAAGATAACGCCGTAAATATGTGTTATAACTCTTCTATCAAGACTTACAGCTATTTTTATGAAGTTGTACAAAAACGCTTTATTTCGTCAAGACAGTGCGTGTCCTACGATTACATGCATTTGAATGGGGGAATGCGGCCGAAACAAAGTATAGGTTTTCATTATGTGAATAACTTGAAAATCTTGGCTCAAACAGCTTCAAAACCTGTTTGCCCAGCACGGGGATCTTGAATTGTATAAGATAACGCCGTAAATATGTGTTATAACTCTTCTATCAAGACTTACAGCTATTTTTATGAAGTTGTACAAAAACGCTTTATTTCGTCAAGACAGTGCGTTTCCTACGATTACATGCATTTGAATGGGGAACTCGCCCGAAACAAAGTATAGGTTTTCATTATGTGAATAACTTGAAAATCTTAGCTCAAACAGCTTCAAAACCTGTTTGCCCAGCACGGGGATCTTGAATTGTATAAGATAACGCCGTAAATATGTATATCTGACTCTTCTATCAAGACTTACAGCTATTTTTATGAAGTTGTACAAAAACGCTTTATTTCGTCAAGACAGTGCGTGTCCTACGATTACATGCATTTGAATGGGGGAATTTTGCCGAAACAAAGTATAGGTTTTCATTATGTGAATAACTTGAAAATCTTGGCTCAAACAGCTTCAAAACCTGTTTGCCCAGCACGGGGATCTTGAATTGTATAAGATAACGCCGTAAATATGTGTGTCTGACTCTTCTATCAAGACTTAAACTATTTTTATGAAGTTGTACAAAAACGCTTTATTTCGTCAAGACAGTGCGTGTCCTACGATTACATGCATTTGAATGGGGGAATGCGGCCGAAACAAAGTATAGGTTTTCATTATGTGAATAACTTGAAAATCTTGGCTCAAACAGCTTCAAAACCTGTTTGCCCAGCACGGGGATCTTGAATTGTATAAGATAACGCCGTAAATATGTGTTATAACTCTTCTATCAAGACTTACAGCTATTTTTATGAAGTTGTACAAAAACGCTTTATTTCGTCAAGACAGTGCGTTTCCTACGATTACATGCATTTGAATGGGGAACTCGCCCGAAACAAAGTATAGGTTTTCATTATGTGAATAACTTGAAAATCTTAGCTCAAACAGCTTCAAAACCTGTTTGCCCAGCACGGGGATCTTGAATTGTATAAGATAACGCCGTAAATATGTATATCTGTCTCTTCTATCAAGACTTACAGCTATTTTTATGAAGTTGTACAAAAACGCTTTATTTCGTCAAGACAGTGCGTGTCCTACGATTACATGCATTTGAATGGGGGAATTTTGCCGAAACAAAGTATAGGTTTTCATTATGTGAATAACTTGAAAATCTTGGCTCAAACAGCTTCAAAACCTGTTTGCCCAGCACGGGGATCTTGAATTGTATAAGATAACGCCGTAAATATGTGTGTCTGACTCTTCTATCAAGACTTACAGCTATTTTTATGAAGTTGTACAAAAACGCTTTATTTCGTCAAGACAGTGCGTGTCCTACGATTACATGCATTTGAATGGGGGAATTTTGCCGAAACAAAGTATAGGTTTTCATTATGTGAATAACTTGAAAATCTTGGCTCAAACAGCTTCAAAACCTGTTTGCCCAGCACGGGGATCTTGAATTGTATAAGATAACGCCGTAAATATGTGTGTCTGACTCTTCTATCAAGACTTAAAGCTATTTTTATGAAGTTGTACAAAAACGCTTTATTTCGTCAAGACAGTGCGTTTCCTACGATTACATGCATTTGAATGGGGGAATTTTGCCGAAACAAAGTATAGGTTTTCATTATGTGAATAACTTGAAAATCTTGGCTCAAACAGCTTCAAAACCTGTTTGCCCAGCACGGGGATCTTGAATTGTATAAGATAACGCCGTAAATATGTGTGTCTGACTCTTCTATCAAGACTTACAGCTATTTTTATGAAGTTGTACAAAAACGCTTTATTTCGTCAAGACAGTGCGTTTCCCACGATTACATGCATTTGAATGTGCGAATTTTGCCGAAACAAAGTATAGGTTTTCATTATGTGAATAACTTGAAAATCTTGGCTCAAACAGCTTCAAAACCTGTTTGCCCAGCACGGGGATCTTGAATTGTATAAGATAACGCCGTAAATATGTGTGTATGCTTCTTCTATCAACACTTACAGCTATTTATATGAAGTTGTACAAAAACGCTTTATTTCGTCAAGACAGTGCGTTTCCTACGATTACATGCATTTGAATGGGGGAATGCAGCCGAAACAAAGTATAGGTTTTCATTATGTGAATAACTTGAAAATCTTGGCTCAAACAGCTTCAAAACCTGTTTGCCCAGCACGGGGATCTTGAATTGTATAAGATAACGCCGTAAATATGTGTGTCTGACTCTTCTATCAAGACTTAAACTATTTTTATGAAGTTGTACAAAAACGCTTTATTTCGTCAAGACAGTGCGTGTCCTACGATTACATGCATTTGAATCGGGGAATTTTGCCGAAACAAAGTATAGGTTTTCATTATGTGAATAACTTGAAAATCTTGGCTCAAACAGCTTCAAAACCTGTTTGCCCAGCACGGGGATCTTGAATTGTATAAGATAACGCCGTAAATATGTGTGTCTGACTCTTCTATCAAGACTTAAAGCTATTTTTATGAAGTTGTACAAAAACGCTTTATTTCGTCAAGACAGTGCGTTTCCTACGATTACATGCATTTGAATGGGGGAATGCGCCCAAAAAAAAGTATAGGTTATCATTATGTGAATAACTTGAAAATCTTGGCTCAAACAGCTTCAAAACCTGTTTGCCCAGCACGGGGATCTTGAATTGTATAAGATAACGCCGTAAATATGTGTGTCTGACTCTTCTATCAAGACTTAAAGCTATTTTTATGAAGTTGTACAAAAACGCTTTATTTCGTCAAGACAGTGCGTTTCCTACGATTACATGCATTTGAATGGGGGAATGCGGCCAAAACAAAGTATAGGTTTTCATTATGTGAATAACTTGAAAATCTTGGCTCAAACAGCTTCAAAACCTGTTTGCCCAGCACGGGGATCTTGAATTGTATAAGATAACGCCGTAAATATGTGTTATAACTCTTCTATCAAGACTTACAGCTATTTTTATGAAGTTGTACAAAAACGCTTTATTTCGTCAAGACAGTGCGTGTCCTACGATTACATGCATTTGAATGGGGGAATGCGGCCGAAACAAAGTATAGGTTTTCATTATGTGAATAACTTGAAAATCTTGGCTCAAACAGCTTCAAAACCTGTTTGCCCAGCACGGGGATCTTGAATTGTATAAGATAACGCCGTAAATATGTGTTATAACTCTTCTATCAAGACTTACAGCTATTTTTATGAAGTTGTACAAAAACGCTTTATTTCGTCAAGACAGTGCGTTTCCTACGATTACATGCATTTGAATGGGGAACTCGCCCGAAACAAAGTATAGGTTTTCATTATGTGAATAACTTGAAAATCTTGGCTCAAACAGCTTCAAAACCTGTTTGCCCAGCACGGGGATCTTGAATTGTATAAGATAACGCCGTAAATATGTATATCTGACTCTTCTATCAAGACTTACAGCTATTTTTATGAAGTTGTACAAAAACGCTTTATTTCGTCAAGACAGTGCGTGTCCTACGATTACATGCATTTGAATGGGGGAATTTTGCCGAAACAAAGTATAGGTTTTCATTATGTGAATAACTTGAAAATCTTGGCTCAAACAGCTTCAAAACCTGTTTGCCCAGCACGGGGATCTTGAATTGTATAAGATAACGCCGTAAATATGTGTGTCTGACTCTTCTATCAAGACTTAAACTATTTTTATGAAGTTGTACAAAAACGCTTTATTTCGTCAAGACAGTGCGTGTCCTACGATTACATGCATTTGAATGGGGGAATTTTGCCGAAACAAAGTATAGGTTTTCATTATGTGAATAACTTGAAAATCTTGGCTCAAACAGCTTCAAAACCTGTTTGCCCAGCACGGGGATCTTGAATTGTATAAGATAACGCCGTAAATATGTGTGTCTGACTCTTCTATCAAGACTTAAAGCTATTTTTATGAAGTTGTACAAAAACGCTTTATTTCGTCAAGACAGTGCGTTTCCTACGATTACATGCATTTGAATGGGGGAATTTTGCCGAAACAAAGTATAGGTTTTCATTATGTGAATAACTTGAAAATCTTGGCTCAAACAGCTTCAAAACCTGTTTGCCCAGCACGGGGATCTTGAATTGTATAAGATAACGCCGTAAATATGTGTGTATGCTTCTTCTATCAACACTTACAGCTATTTATATGAAGTTGTACAAAAACGCTTTATTTCGTCAAGACAGTGCGTTTCCTACGATTACATGCATTTGAATGGGGGAATGCGGCCGAAACAAAGTATAGGTTTTCATTATGTGAATAACTTGAAAATCTTGGCTCAAACAGCTTCAAAACCTGTTTGCCCAGCACGGGGATCTTGAATTGTATAAGATAACGCCGTAAATATGTGTGTCTGACTCTTCTATCAAGACTTAAACTATTTTTATGAAGTTGTACAAAAACGCTTTATTTCGTCAAGACAGTGCGTGTCCTACGATTACATGCATTTGAATGGGGGAATTTTGCCGAAACAAAGTATAGGTTTTCATTATGTGAATAACTTGAAAATCTTGGCTCAAACAGCTTCAAAACCTGTTTGCCCAGCACGGGGATCTTGAATTGTATAAGATAACGCCGTAAATATGTGTGTCTGACTCTTCTATCAAGACTTAAAGCTATTTTTATGAAGTTGTACAAAAACGCTTTATTTCGTCAAGACAGTGCGTTTCCTACGATTACATGCATTTGAATGTGGGAATTTTGCCGAAACAAAGTATAGGTTTTCATTATGTGAATAACTTGAAAATCTTGGCTCAAACAGCTTCAAAACCTGTTTGCCCAGCACGGGGATCTTGAATTGTATAAGATAACGCCGTAAATATGTGTGTCTGACTCTTCTATCAAGACTTACAGCTATTTTTATGAAGTTGTACAAAAACGCTTTATTTCGTCAAGACAGTGCGTTTCCTACGATTACATGCATTTGAATGTGCGAATTTTGCCGAAACAAAGTATAGGTTTTCATTATGTGAATAACTTGAAAATCTTGGCTCAAACAGCTTCAAAACCTGTTTGCCCAGCACAGGGATCTTGAATTGTATAAGATAACGCCGTAAATATGTGTGTATGCTTCTTCTATCAACACTTACAGCTATTTATATGAAGTTGTACAAAAACGCTTTATTTCGTCAAGACAGTGCGTTTCCTACGATTACATGCATTTGAATGGGGGAATGCGGCCGAAACAAAGTATAGGTTTTCATTATGTGAATAACTTGAAAATCTTGGCTCAAACAGCTTCAAAACCTGTTTGCCCAGCACGGGGATCTTGAATTGTATAAGATAACGCCGTAAATATGTGTGTCTGACTTTTCTATCAAGACTTACAGCTATTTTTATGAAGTTGTACAAAAACGCTTTATTTCGTCAAGACAGTGCGTGTCCTACGATTACATGCATTTGAATGGGGGAATTTTGCCGAAACAAAGTATAGGTTTTCATTATGTGAATAACTTGAAAATCTTGGCTCAAACAGCTTCAAAACCTGTTTGCCCAGCACGGGGATCTGGAATTGTATAAGATAACGCCGTAAATATGTGTGTCTGACTCTTCTATCAAGACTTACAGCTATTATTATGAAGTTGTACAAAAACGCTTTATTTCGTCAAGACAGTGCGTGTCTTACGATTACATGCATTTGAATGGGGGAATGCGCCCAAAACAAAGTATAGGTTTTCATTATGTGAATAACTTGAAAATCTTAGCTCAAACAGCTTCAAAACCTGTTTGCCCAGCACGGGGATCTTGAATTGTATAAGATAACGCCGTAAATATGTGTGTCTGACTCTTCTATCAAGACTTAAACTATTTTTATGAAGTTGTACAAAAACGCTTTATTTCGTCAAGACAGTGCGTGTCCTACGATTACATGCATTTGAATGGGGGAATTTTGCCGAAACAAAGTATAGGTTTTCATTATGTGAATAACTTGAAAATCTTGGCTCAAACAGCTTCAAAACCTGTTTGCCCAGCACAGGGATCTTGAATTGTATAAGATAACGCCGTAAATATGTGTGTCTGACTCTTCTATCAAGACTTAAAGCTATTTTTATGAAGTTGTACAAAAACGCTTTATTTCGTCAAGACAGTGCGTTTCCTACGATTACATGCATTTGAATGTGGGAATTTTGCCGAAACAAAGTATAGGTTTTCATTATGTGAATAACTTGAAAATCTTGGCTCAAACAGCTTCAAAACCTGTTTGCCCAGCACGGGGATCTTGAATTGTATAAGATAACGCCGTAAATATGTGTGTCTGACTCTTCTATCAAGACTTACAGCTATTTTTATGAAGTTGTACAAAAACGCTTTATTTCGTCAAGACAGTGCGTGTCCTACGATTACATGCATTTGAATGGGGGAATTTTGCCGAAACAAAGTATAGGTTTTCATTATGTGAATAACTTGAAAATCTTGGCTCAAACAGCTTCAAAACCTGTTTGCCCAGCACGGGGATCTTGAATTGTATAAGATAACGCCGTAAATATGTGTGTCTGACTCTTCTATCAAGACTTAAAGCTATTTTTATGAAGTTGTACAAAAACGCTTTATTTCGTCAAGACAGTGCGTTTCCTACGATTATATGCATTTGAATGTGGGAATTTTGCCGAAACAAAGTATAGGTTTTCATTATGTGAATAACTTGAAAATCTTGGCTCAAACAGCTTCAAAACCTGTTTGCCCAGCACGGGGATCTTGAATTGTATAAGATAACGCCGTAAATATGTGTGTCTGACTTTTCTATCAAGACTTACAGCTATTTTTATGAAGTTGTACAAAAACGCTTTATTTCGTCAAGACAGTGCGTGTCCTACGATTACATGCATTTGAATGGGGGAATTTTGCCGAAACAAAGTATAGGTTTTCATTATGTGAATAACTTGAAAATCTTGGCTCAAACAGCTTCAAAACCTGTTTGCCCAGCACGGGGATCTGGAATTGTATAAGATAACGCCGTAAATATGTGTGTCTGACTCTTCTATCAAGACTTACAGCTATTATTATGAAGTTGTACAAAAACGCTTTATTTCGTCAAGACAGTGCGTGTCCTACGATTACATGCATTTGAATGGGGGAATGCGCCCAAAACAAAGTATAGGTTTTCATTATGTGAATAACTTGAAAATCTTAGCTCAAACAGCTTCAAAACCTGTTTGCCCAGCACGGGGATCTTGAATTGTATAAGATAACGCCGTAAATGTGTGTGTCTGACTCTTCTATCAAGACTTAAACTATTTTTATGAAGTTGTACAAAAACGCTTTATTTCGTCAAGACAGTGCGTGTCCTACGATTACATGCATTTGAATGGGGGAATTTTGCCGAAACAAAGTATAGGTTTTCATTATGTGAATAACTTGAAAATCTTGGCTCAAACAGCTTCAAAACCTGTTTGCCCAGCACGGGGATCTTGAATTGTATAAGATAACGCCGTAAATATGTGTGTCTGACTCTTCTATCAAGACTTAAAGCTATTTTTATGAAGTTGTACAAAAACGCTTTATTTCGTCAAGACAGTGCGTTTCCTACGATTACATGCATTTGAATGTGGGAATTTTGCCGAAACAAAGTATAGGTTTTCATTATGTGAATAACTTGAAAATCTTAGCTCAAACAGCTTCAAAACCTGTTTGCCCAGCACGGGGATCTTGAATTGTATAAGATAACGCCGTAAATATGTGTGTCTGACTCTTCTATCAAGACTTACAGCTATTTTTATGAAGTTGTACAAAAACGCTTTATTTCGTCAAGACAGTGCGTGTCCTACGATTACATGCATTTGAATGGGGGAATTTTGCCGAAACAAAGTATAGGTTTTCATTATGTGAATAACTTGAAAATCTTGGCTCAAACAGCTTCAAAACCTGTTTGCCCAGCACGGGGATCTTGAATTGTATAAGATAACGCCGTAAATATGTGTGTCTGACTCTTCTATCAAGACTTAAAGCTATTTTTATGAAGTTGTACAAAAACGCTTTATTTCGTCAAGACAGTGCGTTTCCTACGATTACATGCATTTGAATGTGGGAATTTTGCCGAAACAAAGTATAGGTTTTCATTATGTGAATAACTTGAAAATCTTGGCTCAAACAGCTTCAAAACCTGTTTGCCCAGCACGGGGATCTTGAATTGTATAAGATAACGCCGTAAATATGTGTGTCTGACTCTTCTATCAAGACTTACAGCTATTTTTATGAAGTTGTACAAAAACGCTTTATTTCGTCAAGACAGTGCGTTTCCTACGATTACATGCATTTGAATGTGCGAATTTTGCCCAAACAAAGTATAGGTTTTCATTATGTGAATAACTTGAAAATCTTGGCTCAAACAGCTTCAAAACCTGTTTGCCCAGCACGGGGATCTTGAATTGTATAAGATAACGCTGTAAATATGTGTGTCTGACTCTTCTATCAAGACTTAAAGCTATTTTTATGAAGTTGTACAAAAACGCTTTATTTCGTCAAGACAGTGCGTTTCCTACGATTACATGCATTTGAATGTGGGAATTTTGCCGAAACAAAGTATAGGTTTTCATTATGTGAATAACTTGAAAATCTTGGCTCAAACAGCTTCAAAACCTGTTTGCCCAGCACGGGGATCTTGAATTGTATAAGATAACGCCGTAAATATGTGTGTCTGACTCTTCTATCAAGACTTACAGCTATTTTTATGAAGTTGTACAAAAACGCTTTATTTCGTCAAGACAGTGCGTTTCCTATGATTACATGCATTTGAATGTGCGAATTTTGCCGAAACAAAGTATAGGTTTTCATTATGTGAATAACTTGAAAATCTTGGCTCAAACAGCTTCAAAACCTGTTTGCCCAGCACGGGGATCTTGAATTGTATAAGATAACGCCGTAAATATGTGTGTCTGACTCTTCTATCAAGACTTACAGCTATTTTTATGAAGTTGTACAAAAACGCTTTATTTCGTCAAGACAGTGCGTTTCCTACGATTACATGCATTTGAATTTGGGAATTTTGCCGAAACAAAGTATAGGTTTTCATTATGTGAATAACTTGAAAATCTTGGCTCAAACAGCTTCAAAAATTTTTTGCCCAGCACGGGGATCTTGAACTGTATAAGATAACGCCTTAAATATGTGTGTATGCTTCTTCTATCAAGACTTACAGCTATTTATATGAAGTTGTACAAAAACGCTTTATTTCGTCAAGACAGTGCGTTTCCTACGATTACATGCATTTGAATGGGGAACTCGCCCGAAACAAAGTATAGGTTTTCATTATGTGAATAACTTGAAAATCTTAGCTCAAACAGCTTCAAAACCTGTTTGCCCAGCACGGGGATCTTGAACTGTATAAGATAACGCCTTAAATATGTGTGTCTGACTCTTCTATCAAGACTTACAGCTATTTTTATGAAGTTGTACAAAAACGCTTTATTTCGTCAAGACAGTGCGTTTCCTACGATTACATGCATTTGAATGGGGGAATTTTGCCGAAACAAAGTATAGGTTTTCATTATGTGAATAACTTGAAAATCTTGGCTCAAACAGCTTCAAAACCTGTTTGCCCAGCACGGGGATCTTGAATTGTATAAGATAACGCCGTAAATATGTGTGTCTGACTCTTCTATCAAGACTTACAGCTATTTTTATGAAGTTGTACAAAAACGCTTTATTTCGTCAAGACAGTGCGTTTCCTACGATTACATGCATTTGAATGGGGGAATTCGCCCAAAACAAAGTATAGGTTATGTGAATAACTTGAAAATCTTGGCTCAAACAGCTTCAAAACCTGTTTGCCCAGCACGGGGATCTTGAATTGTATAAGATAACGCCGTAAATGTGTGTGTATGCTTCTTCTATCAACACTTGCAGCTATTTTTATGAAGTTGTACAAAAACGCTTTATTTCGTCAAGACGGTGCTTTTCCTACGATTACATGCATTTGAATGGGGGAATGCGCCCAAAACAAAGTATAGGTTTTCATTATGTGAATAACTTGAAAATCTTAGCTCAAACACCTTAAAAACCTGTTTGCCCAGCACGGGGATCTTGAATTGTATAAGATAACGCCGTAAATATGTGTGTCTGACTCTTCTATCAACACTTACAGCTTTTTTTATGAAGTTGTACAAAAACGCTTTATTTCGTCAAGACAGTGCGTGTCCTACGATTACATGCATTTGAATGGGGGAATGCGGCCGAAACAAAGTATAGGTTTTCATTATGTGAATAACTTGAAAAATCTTGGCTCAAACAGCTTCAAAACCTGTTTTCCCAGCACGGGGATCTTGAATTGTATAAGATAACGCCGTAAATATGTGTGTCTGAATCTTCTATCAAGACTTACAGCTATTTTTATGAAGTTGTACAAAAACGCTTTATTTCGTCAAGACAGTGCGTGTCCTACGATTACATGCATTTGAATGGGGGAATGCGCCCGAAACAAAGTATAGGTTTTCATTATGTGAATAACTTGAAAATCTTGGCTCAAACAGCTTCAAAACCTCTTTGCCCAGCACGGGGATCTTGAATTGTATAAGATAACGCCGTAAATATGTGTGTTTGCTTCTTCTATCAACACTTACAGCTATTTATATGAAGTTGTACAAAAACGCTTTATTTCGTCAAGACAGTGCGTGTCCTACGATTACATGCATTTGAATGGGGGAATGCGGCCGAAAGAAAGTATAGGTTTTCATTATGTGAATAACTTGAAAATCTTGGCTCAAACAGCTTCAAAACCTGTTTGCCCAGCACGGGGATCTTGAATTGTATAAGATAACGCCGTAAATATGTGTGTCTGACTCTTCTATCGACACTTACAGCTATTTTTATGAAGTTGTACAAAAACGCTTTATTTCGTCAAGACAGTGCGTTTCCTACGATTACATGCATTTGAATGGGGGAATGCGCCCAAAACAAAGTATAGGTTTTCATTATGTGAATAACTTGAAAATCTTCGCTCAAACAGCTTCAAAACCTGTTTGCCCAGCACGGGAATCTTGAATTGTATAAGATAACGCCGTAAATATGTGTGTCTGACTCTTCTCTCAAGACTTATAGCTATTTTTATGAAGTTGTACAAAAACGCTTTATTTCGTCAAGACAGTGCGTTTCCTACGATTACATGCATTTGAATGGGGGAATTCGGCCGAAACAAAGTATAGGTTATGTGAATAACTTGAAAATCTTGGCTCAAACAGCTTCAAAACCTGTTTGCCCAGCACGGGGATCTTGAATTGTATAAGATAACGCCGTAAATATGTGTGTATGCTTCTTCTATCAACACTTACAGCTATTTATATGAAGTTGTACAAAAACGCTTTATTTCGTCAAGACAGTGCGTTTCCTACGATTACATGCATTTGAATGCGGGAATTCGGCCGAAACAAAGTATAGGTTTTCACTATGTGAATAACTTGAAAATCTTAGCTCAAACAGCTTCAAAACCTGTTTGCCCAGCACGGGGATCTTGAATTGTATAAGATAATGCCGTAAATATGTGTGTCTGACTCTTCTATCAACACTTACAGCTTTTTTTATGAAGTTGTACAAAAACGCTTTATTTCGTCAAGACAGTGCGTTTCCTACGATTACATGCATTTGAATGGGGGAATGCGGCCGAAACAAAGTATAGGTTTTCATTATGTGAATAACTTGAAAATCTTGGCTCAAACAGCTTCAAAACCTGATTGCCCAGCACGGGGATCTTGAATTGTATAAGATAACGCCGTAAATATGTGTGTCTGACTCTTCTCTCAAGACTTACAGCTATTTTTATGAAGTTGTACAAAAACGCTTTATTTCGTCAAGACAGTGCGTGTCCTACGATTACATGCATTTGAATGGGGGAATTTTGCCGAAACAAAGTATAGGTTTTCATTATGTGAATAACTTGAAAATCTTGGCTCAAACAGCTTCAAAACCTGTTTGCCCAGCACGGGGATCTTGAATTGTATAAGATAACGCCGTAAATATGTGTGTCTGACTCTTCTATCAACACTTACAGCTTTTTTTATGAAGTTGTACAAAAACGCTTTATTTCGTCAAGACAGTGCGTTTCCTACGATTACATGCATTTGAATGCGGGAATTCGGCCGAAACAAAGTATAGGTTTTCACTATGTGAATAACTTGAAAATCTTAGCTCAAACAGCTTCAAAACCTGTTTGCCCAGCACGGGGATCTTGAATTGTATAAGATAACGCCGTAAATATGTGTGTCTGACTCTTCTATCAACACTTACAGCTTTTTTTATGAAGTTGTACAAAAACGCTTTATTTCGTCAAGACAGTGCGTTTCCTACGATTACATGCATTTGAATGGGGGAATGCGGCCCAAACAAAGTATAGGTTTTCATTATGTGAATAACTTGAAAATCTTGGCTCAAACAGCTTCAAAACCTGTTTGCCCAGCACGGGGATCTTGAATTGTATAAGATAACGCCGTAAATATGTGTGTCTGACTCTTCTATCAAGACTTACAGCTATTTTTATGAAGTTGTACAAAAACGCTTTATTTCGTCAAGACAGTGCGTGTCCTACGATTACATGCATTTGAATGGGGGAATGCGGCCGAAACAAAGTATAGGTTTTCATTATGTGAATAACTTGAAAATCTTGGCTCAAACGGCTTCAAAACCTGTTTGCCCAGCACGGGAATCTTGAATTGTATAAGATAACGCCGTAAATATGTGTGTCTGACTCTTCTATCAAGACTTATAGCTATTTTTATGAAGTTGTACAAAAACGCTTTATTTCGTCAAGACAGTGCGTTTCCTACGATTACATGCATTTGAATGGGGGAATTCGGCCGAAACAAAGTATAGGTTATGTGAATAACTTGAAAATCTTGGCTCAAACAGCTTCAAAACCTGTTTGCCCAGCACGGGGATCTTGAATTGTATAAGATAACGCCGTAAATATGTGTGTATGCTTCTTCTATCAACACTTACAACTATTTATATGAAGTTGTACAAAAACGCTTTATTTCGTCAAGACAGTGCGTTTCCTACGATTACATGCATTTGAATGCGGGAATTCGGCCGAAACAACGTATAGGTTTTCACTATGTGAATAACTTGAAAATCTTAGCTCAAACAGCTTCAAAACCTGTTTGCCCAGCACGGGGATCTTGAATTGTATAAGATAACGCCGTAAATATGTGTGTCTGACTCTTCTATCAACACTTACAGCTTTTTTTATGAAGTTGTACAAAAACGCTTTATTTCGTCAAGACAGTGCGTTTCCTACGATTACATGCATTTGAATGGGGGAATGCGGCCGAAACAAAGTATAGGTTTTCATTATGTGAATAACTTGAAAATCTTGGCTCAAACAGCTTCAAAACCTGTTTGCCCAGCACGGGGATCTTGAATTGTATAAGATAACGCCGTAAATATGTGTGTCTGACTCTTCTATCAAGACTTACAGCTATTTTTATGAAGTTGTACAAAAACGCTTTATTTCGTCAAGACAGTGCGTGTCCTACGATTACATGCATTTGAATGGGGGAATGCGGCCGAAACAAAGTATAGGTTTTCATTATGTGAATAACTTGAAAATCTTGGCTCAAACGGCTTCAAAACCTGTTTGCCCAGCACGGGGATCTTGAATTGTATAAGATAACGCCGTAAATATGTGTGTCTGACTCTTCTATCAAGACTTACAGCTATTTTTATGAAGTTGTACAAAAACGCTTTATTTCGTCAAGACAGTGCGTGTCCTACGATTACATGCATTTGAATGGGGGAATGCGGCCGAAACAAAGTATAGGTTTTCATTATGTGAATAACTTGAAAAATCTTGGCTCAAACAGCTTCAAAACCTGTTTGCCCAGCACGGGGATCTTGAATTGTATAAGATAACGCCGTAAATATGTGTGTCTGAATCTTCTATCAAGACTTACAGCTATTTTTATGAAGTTGTACAAAAACGCTTTATTTCGTCAAGACAGTGCGTGTCCTACGATTACATGCATTTGAATGGGGGAATGCGCCCGAAACAAAGTATAGGTTTTCATTATGTGAATAACTTGAAAATCTTGGCTCAAACAGCTTCAAAACCTCTTTGCCCAGCACGGGGATCTTGAATTGTATAAGATAACGCCGTAAATATGTGTGTTTGCTTCTTCTATCAACACTTACAGCTATTTATATGAAGTTGTACAAAAACGCTTTATTTCGTCAAGACAGTGCGTGTCCTACGATTACATGCATTTGAATGGGGGAATGCGGCCGAAAGAAAGTATAGGTTTTCATTATGTGAATAACTTGAAAATCTTGGCTCAAACAGCTTCAAAACCTGTTTGCCCAGCACGGGGATCTTGAATTGTATAAGATAACGCCGTAAATATGTGTGTCTGACTCTTCTCTCAAGACTTATAGCTATTTTTATGAAGTTGTACAAAAACGCTTTATTTCGTCAAGACAGTGCGTTTCCTACGATTACATGCATTTGAATGGGGGAATTTTGCCGAAACAAAGTATAGGTTTTCATTATGTGAATAACTTGAAAATCTTGGCTCAAACAGCTTCAAAACCTGTTTGCCCAGCACGGGGATCTTGAATTGTATAAGATAACGCCGTAAATATGTGTGTCTGACTCTTCTATCAACACTTACAGCTTTTTTTATGAAGTTGTACAAAAACGCTTTATTTCGTCAAGACAGTGCGTTTCCTACGATTACATGCATTTGAATGGGGGAATGCGGCCGAAACAAAGTATAGGTTTTCATTATGTGAATAACTTGAAAATCTTGGCTCAAACAGCTTCAAAACCTGTTTGCCCAGCACGGGGATCTTGAATTGTATAAGATAACGCCGTAAATATGTGTGTCTGACTCTTCTCTCAAGACTTACAGCTATTTTTATGAAGTTGTACAAAAACGCTTTATTTCGTCAAGACAGTGCGTGTCCTACGATTACATGCATTTGAATGGGGGAATTTTGCCGAAACAAAGTATAGGTTTTCATTATGTGAATAACTTGAAAATCTTGGCTCAAACGGCTTCAAAACCTGTTTGCCCAGCACGGGAATCTTGAATTGTATAAGATAACGCCGTAAATATGTGTGTCTGACTCTTCTCTCAAGACTTATAGCTATTTTTATGAAGTTGTACAAAAACGCTTTATTTCGTCAAGACAGTGCGTTTCCTACGATTACATGCATTTGAATGGGGGAATTCGGCCGAAACAAAGTATAGGTTATGTGAATAACTTGAAAATCTTGGCTCAAACAGCTTCAAAACCTGTTTGCCCAGCACGGGGATCTTGAATTGTATAAGATAACGCCGTAAATATGTGTGTATGCTTCTTCTATCAACACTTACAGCTATTTATATGAAGTTGTACAAAAACGCTTTATTTCGTCAAGACAGTGCGTTTCCTACGATTACATGCATTTGAATGCGGGAATTCGGCCGAAACAAAGTATAGGTTTTCACTATGTGAATAACTTGAAAATCTTAGCTCAAACAGCTTCAAAACCTGTTTGCCCAGCACGGGGATCTTGAATTGTATAAGATAACGCCGTAAATATGTGTGTCTGACTCTTCTATCAACACTTACAGCTTTTTTTATGAAGTTGTACAAAAACGCTTTATTTCGTCAAGACAGTGCGTTTCCTACGATTACATGCATTTGAATGGGGGAATGCGGCCGAAACAAAGTATAGGTTTTCATTATGTGAATAACTTGAAAATCTTGGCTCAAACAGCTTCAAAACCTGTTTGCCCAGCACGGGGATCTTGAATTGTATAAGATAACGCCGTAAATATGTGTGTCTGACTCTTCTATCAAGACTTACAGCTATTTTTATGAAGTTGTACAAAAACGCTTTATTTCGTCAAGACAGTGCGTGTCCTACGATTACATGCATTTGAATGGGGGAATGCGGCCGAAACAAAGTATAGGTTTTCATTATGTGAATAACTTGAAAATCTTGGCTCAAACGGCTTCAAAACCTGTTTGCCCAGCACGGGGATCTTGAATTGTATAAGATAACGCCGTAAATATGTGTGTCTGACTCTTCTATCAAGACTTACAGCTATTTTTATGAAGTTGTACAAAAACGCTTTATTTCGTCAAGACAGTGCGTTTCCTACGATTACATGCATTTGAATGGGGGAATTTTGCCGAAACAAAGTATAGGTTTTCATTATGTGAATAACTTGAAAATCTTGGCTCAAACAGCTTCAAAACCTGTTTGCCCAGCACGGGGATCTTGAATTGTATAAGATAACGCCGTAAATATGTGTGTCTGACTCTTCTCTCAAGACTTACAGCTATTTTTATGAAGTTGTACAAAAACGCTTTATTTCGTCAAGACAGTGCGTTTCCTACGATTACATGCATTTGAATGGGGGAATGCGCCCAAAACAAAGTATAGGTTTTCATTATGTGAATAACTTGAAAATCTTAGCTCAAACAGCTTCAAAACCTGTTTGCCCAGCACGGGAATCTTGAATTGTATAAGATAACGCCGTAAATATGTGTGTCTGACTCTTCTCTCAAGACTTACAGCTATTTTTATGAAGTTGTACAAAAACGCTTTATTTCGTCAAGACAGTGCGTGTCCTACGATTACATGCATTTGAATGGGGGAATTTTGCCGAAACAAAGTATAGGTTTTCATTATGTGAATAACTTGAAAATCTTGGCTCAAACAGCTTCAAAACCTGTTTGCCCAGCACGGGAATCTTGAATTGTATAAGATAACGCCGTAAATATGTGTGTCTGACTCTTCTATCAAGACTTACAGCTATTTTTATGAAGTTGTACAAAAACGCTTTATTTCGTCAAGACAGTGCGTTTCCTACGATTACATGCATTTGAATGGGGGAATACGCCCAAAACAAAGTATAGGTTTTCATTATGTGAATAACTTGAAAATCTTGGCTCAAACAGCTTCAAAACCTGTTTGCCCAGCACGGGGATCTTGAATTGTATAAGATAACGCCGTAAATATGTGTGTCTGACTCTTCTATCAAGACTTACAGCTATTTTTATGAAGTTGTACAAAAACGCTTTATTTCGTCAAGACAGTGCGTTTCCTACGATTACATGCATTTGAATGGGGGAATGCGGCCGAAACAAAGTATAGGTTTTCATTATGTGAATAACTTGAAAATCTTGGCTCAAACAGCTTCAAAACCTGTTTGCCCAGCACGGGGATCTTGAATTGTATAAGATAACGCCGTAAATATGTGTGTCTGACTCTTCTCTCAAGACTTACAGCTATTTTTATGAAGTTGTACAAAAACGCTTTATTTCGTCAAGACAGTGCGTTTCCTACGATTACATGCATTTGAATGGGGGAATGCGCCCAAAACAAAGTATAGGTTTTCATTATGTGAATAACTTGAAAATCTTAGCTCAAACAGCTTCAAAACCTGTTTGCCCAGCACGGGAATCTTGAATTGTATAAGATAACGCCGTAAATATGTGTGTCTGACTCTTCTCTCAAGACTTACAGCTATTTTTATGAAGTTGTACAAAAACGCTTTATTTCGTCAAGACAGTGCGTGTCCTACGATTACATGCATTTGAATGGGGGAATTTTGCCGAAACAAAGTATAGGTTTTCATTAGGTGAATAACTTGAAAATCTTGGCTCAAACAGCTTCAAAACCTGTTTGCCCAGCACGGGGATCTTGAATTGTATAAGATAACGCCGTAAATATGTGTGTCTGACTCTTCTATCAAGACTTACAGCTATTTTTATGAAGTTGTACAAAAACGCTTTATTTCGTCAAGACAGTGCGTTTCCTACGATTACATGCATTTGAATGGGGGAATGCGCCCAAAACAAAGTATAGGTTTTCATTATGTGAATAACTTGAAAATCTTAGCTCAAACACCTTAAAAACCTGTTTGCCCAGCACGGGGATCTTGAATTGTATAAGATAACGCCGTAAATATGTGTGTCAGACTCCTCTATCAAGACTTACAGCTATTTTATGAAGTTGTACAAAAACGCTTTATTTCGTCAAGACAGTGCGTTTCCTACGATTACATGCATTTGAATGGAGGAATACGCCCAAAACAAAGTATAGGTTTTCATTATGTGAATAACTTGAAAATCTTAGCTCAAACAGCTTCAAAACCTGTTTGACCAGCACGGGGATCTTGAATTGTATAAGAGAAAGCCACAAATATGTGTGTCTGACTCTTCTATCAACACTTACAGCTTTTTTTATGAAGTTGTACAAAAACGCTTTATTTCGTCAAGACAGTGCGTTTCCTACGATTACATGCATTTGAATGGAGGAATACGCCAGAAACAAAGTATAGGTTTTCATTATGTGAATAACTTGAAAATCTTAGCTCAAACAGCTTCAAAACCTGTTTGACCAGCACGGGGATCTTGAATTGTATAAGAGAAAGCCGTAAATATGTGTGTATGCTTCTTCTATCAAGACTTACAGCTATTTATATGAAGTTGTACAAAAACGCTTTATTTCGTCAAGACAGTGCGTTTCCTACGATTACATGCATTTGAATGGGGGAATTTTGCCGAAACTAAGTATAGGTTTTCATTATGTGAATAACTTGAAAATCTTGGCTCAAACAGCTTCAAACCCTGTTTGCCCAGCACGGGGATCTTGAAATGTATAAGATAACGCAATAAATATGTGTGTCTGACTTTTCTATCAAGACTTACAGGTATTTTTATGAAGTTGTACAAAAACGCTTTATTTCGTCAAGACAGTGCGTTTCCTACGATTACATGCATTTGAATGGAGGAATACGCCAGAAACAAAGTATAGGTTTTCATTATGTGAATAACTTGAAAATCTTAGCTCAAACAGCTTCAAAACCTGTTTGCCCAGCACGGGGATCTTGAATTGTATAAGATAACGCCGTAAGAATGTGTGTCTGACTCTTCTATCAACACTTACAGCTATTTATATGAAGTTGTACAAAAACGCTTTATTTCGTCAAGACAGTGCGTTTCCTACGATTACATGCATTTGAATGGGGGAATTCGGCCGAAACAAAGTATAGGTTTTCATTATGTGAATAACTTGAAAATCTTGGCTCAAACAGCTTCAAAACCTGTTTGCCCAGCACGGGAATCTTGAATTGTATAAGATAACACCGTAAATATGTGTGTCTGACTCTTCTAACAAGACTTACAGCTATTTTATGAAGTTGTACAAAAACGCTTTATTTCGTCAAGACAGTGCGTTTCCTACGATTACATGCATTTGAATGGGGGAATTCGGCCGAAACAAAGTATAGGTTTTCATTATGTGAATAACTTGAAAATCTTGGCTCAAACAGCTTCAAAACCTGTTTGCACAGCACGGGGATCTTGAATTGTATAAGATAACGCCGTAAATATGTGTGTCTGACTCTTCTATCAAGACTTACAGCTATTTTTATGAAGTTGTACAAAAACGCTTTATTTCGTCAAGACAGTGCGTTTCCTACGATTACATGCATTTGAATGGTGGAATTTTGCCGAAACAAAGTATAGGTTTTCATTAGGTGAATAACTTGAAAATCTTGGCTCAAACAGCTTCAAAACCTGTTTGCCCAGCACGGGGATCTTGAATTGTATAAGATAACGCCGTAAATATGTGTGTCTGACTCTTCTATCAAGACTTACAGCTATTTTTATGAAGTTGTACAAAAACGCTTTATTTCGTCAAGACAGTGCGTTTCCTACGATTACATGCATTTGAATGGGGGAATGCGCCCAAAACAAAGTATAGGTTTTCATTATGTGAATAACTTGAAAATCTTAGCTCAAACACCTTAAAAACCTGTTTGCCCAGCACGGGGATCTTGAATTGTATAAGATAACGCCGTAAATATGTGTGTCTGACTCCTCTATCAAGACTTACAGCTATTTATATGAAGTTGTACAAAAACACTTTATTTCGTCAAGACAGTGCGTTTCCTACGATTACATGCCTTTGAATGGGGGAATTTTGCCGAAACAAAGTATAGGTTTTCATGATGTGAATAACTGGAAAATCTTGGCTCAAACAGCTTCAAAACCTGTTTGCCCAGCACGGGGATATTGAATTGTATAAGATAACACCGTAAATATGTGTGTCTGACTCTTCTATCAAGACTTACAGCTATTTTTATGAAGTTGTACAAAAACGCTTTATTTCGTCAAGACAGTGCGTTTCCTACGATTACATGCATTTGAATGGGGGAATTCGGCCGAAACAAAGTATAGGTTTTCATTATGTGAATAACTTGAAAATCTTGGCTCAAACAGCTTCAAAACCTGTTTGCACAGCACGGGGATCTTGAATTGTATAAGATAACGCCGTAAATATGTGTGTCTGACTCTTCTATCAAGACTTACAGCTATTTTTATGAAGTTGTACAAAAACGCTTTATTTCGTCAAGACAGTACGTTTCCTACGATTACATGCATTTGAATGGTGGAATTTTGCCGAAACAAAGTATAGGTTTTCATTAGGTGAATAACTTGAAAATCTTGGCTCAAACAGCTTCAAAATCTGTTTGCCCAGCACGGGGATCTTGAATTGTATAAGATAACGCCGTAAATATGTGTGTCTGACTCTTCTATCAAGACTTACAGCTATTTTTATGAAGTTGTACAAAAACGCTTTATTTCGTCAAGACAGTGCGTTTCCTACGATTACATGCATTTGAATGGGGGAATGCGCCCAAAACAAAGTATAGGTTTTCATTATGTGAATAACTTGAAAATCTTAGCTCAAACACCTTAAAAACCTGTTTGCCCAGCACGGGGATCTTGAATTGTATAAGATAACGCCGTAAATATGTGTGTCTGACTCCTCTATCAAGACTTACAGCTATTTATATGAAGTTGTACAAAAACACTTTATTTCGTCAAGACAGTGCGTTTCCTACGATTACATGCCTTTGAATGGGGGAATTTTGCCGAAACAAAGTATAGGTTTTCATTATGTGAATAACTTGAAAATCTTGGCTCAAACAGCTTCAAAACCTGTTTGCCCAGCACGGGGATCTTGAATTGTATAAGATAACGCCGTAAATATGTGTGTATGCTTCTTCTATCAACACTTACAGCTATTTATATGAAGTTGTACAAAAACGCTTTATTTCGTCAAGACAGTGCGTTTCCTACGATTACATGCATTTGAATGGGGGAATGCGGCCGAAACAAAGTATAGGTTTTCATTATGTGAATAACTTGAAAATCTTGGCTCAAACAGCTTCAAAACCTGTTTGCCCAGCACGGGAATCTTGAATTCTATAAGATAAATCCGTAAATATGTGTGTCTGACTCTTCTCTCAAGACTTACAGCTATTTTTATGAAGTTGTACAAAAACGCTTTATTTCGTCAAGACAGTGCGTTTCCTACGATTACATGCATTTGAATGGGGGAATGCGGCCGAAACAAAGTATAGGTTTTCATTATGTGAATAACTTGAAAATCTTGGCTCAAACAGCTTCAAAACCTGTTTGCCCAGCACGGGGATCTTGAATTGTATAAGATAACGCCGTAAATATGTGTGTATGCTTCTTCTATCAAGACATACAGCTATTTTTATGAAGTTGTACAAAAACGCTTTATTTCGTCAAGACAGTGCGTTTCCTACGATTACATGCCTTTGAATGGGGGAATGCGCCCGAAACAAAGTATAGGTTTTCATTATGTGAATAACTTGAAAATCTTGGCTCAAACAGCTTCAAAACCTGTTTGCCCAGCACGGGAATCTTGAATTGTATAAGATAACGCCGTAAATATGTGTGTCTGACTCTTCTATCAAGACTTACAGCTATTTTTATGAAGTTGTACAAAAACGCTTTATTTCGTCAAGACAGTGCGTTTCCTACGATTACATGCATTTGAATGGGGGAATGCGCCAAAAACAAAGTATAGGTTTTCATTATGTGAATAACTTGAAAATCTTATCTCAAACAGCTTCAAAACCTGTTTGCCCAGCACGGGAATCTTGAATTGTATAAGATAAATCCGTAAATATGTGTGTCTGACTCTTCTCTCAAGACTTACAGCTATTTTTATGAAGTTGTACAAAAACGCTTTATTTCGTCAAGACAGTGCGTTTCCTACGATTACATGCATTTGAATGGGGGAATTTTGCCGAAACAAAGTATAGGTTTTCATGATGTGAATAACTTGAAAATCTTGGCTCAAACAGCTTCAAAACCTGTTTGCCCAGCACGGGGATCTTGAATTGTATAAGATAACGCCGTAAATATGTGTGTATGCTTCTTCTATCAAGACTTACAGCTATTTTTATGAAGTTGTACAAAAACGCTTTATTTCGTCAAGACAGTGCGTTTCCTACGATTACATGCATTTGAATGGGGGAATGCGCCCGAAACAAAGTATAGGTTTTCATTATGTGAATAACTTGAAAATCTTGGCTCAAACAGCTTCAAAACCTGTTTGCCCAGCACGGGGATCTTGAATTGTATAAGATAACGCCGTAAATATGTGTGTATGCTTCTTCTATCAACACTTACAGCTATTTATATGAAGTTGTACAAAAACGCTTTATTTCGTCAAGACAGTGCGTTTCCTACGATTACATGCATTTGAATGGGGGAATGCGCCCAAAACAAAGTATAGGTTTTCATTATGTGAATAACTTGAAAATCTTGGCTCAAACAGCTTCAAAACCTGTTTGCCCAGCACGGGGATCTTGAATTGTATAAGATAACGCCGTAAATATGTGACTCTGTCTCTTCTATCAAGACTTACAGCTATTTTTATGAAGTTTTACAAAAACGCTTTATTTCGTCAAGACAGTGCGTTTCCTACGATTACATGCATTTGAATGGGGGAATGCGGCCGAAACAAAGTATAGGTTTTCATTATGTGAATAACTTGAAAATCTTGGCTCAAACAGCTTCAAAACCTGTTTGCCCAGCACGGGAATCTTGAATTGTATAAGATAACGCCGTAAATATATGTGTCTGACTCTTCTATCAAGACTTACAGCTATTTTTATGAAGTTGTACAAAAACGCTTTATTTCGTCAAGACAGTGCGTTTCCTACGATTACATGCATTTGAATGGGGGAATGCGGCCAAAACAAAGTATAGGTTTTCATTATGTGAATAACTTGAAAATCTTGGCTCAAACAGCTTCAAAACCTGTTTGCCCAGCACGGGGATCTTGAATTGTATAAGATAACGCCGTAAATATGTGTGTCTGACTCTTCTATCAAGACTTACAGCTATTTTTATGAAGTTGTACAAAAACGCTTTATTTCGTCAAGACAGTGCGTTTCCTACGATTACATGCATTTGAATGGGGGAATGCGGCCGAAACAAAGTATAGGTTTTCATTATGTGAATAACTTGAAAATCTTGGCTCAAACAGCTTCAAAACCTGTTTGCCCAGCACGGGGATCTTGAATTGTATAAGATAACGCCGTAAATATGTGTGTATGCTTCTTCTATCAACACTTACAGCTATTTATATGAAGTTGTACAAAAACGCTTTATTTCGTCAAGACAGTGCGTTTCCTACGATTACATGCATTTGAATGGGGGAATTCGGCCGAAACAAAGTATAGGTTTTCATTATGTGAATAACTTGAAAATCTTAGCTCAAACAGCTTCAAAACCTGTTTGCCCAGCACGGGGATCTTGAATTGTATAAGATAACGCCGTAAATGTGTGTGTATGCTTCTTCTATCAACACTTGAAGCTTTTTTTATGAAGTTGTACAAAAACGCTTTATTTCGTCAAGACAGTGCTTTTCCTACGATTACATGCATTTGAATGGGGGAATGCGCCCAAAACAAAGTATAGGTTTTCATTATGTGAATAACTTGAAAATCTTGGCTCAAACAGCTTCAAAACCTCTTTGCCCAGCACGGGGATCTTGAATTGTATAAGATAACGCCGTAAATATGTGTGTCTGACTCTTCTATCAAGACTTACAGCTATTTTTATGAAGTTGTACAAAAACGCTTTATTTCGTCAAGACAGTGCGTTTCCTACGATTACATGCATTTGAATGGGGGAATTTTTCCGAAACAAAGTATAGGTTTTCATTATGTGAATAACTTGAAAATCTTGGCTCAAACAGCTTCAAAACCTGTTTGCCCAGCACGGGGATCTTGAATTGTATAAGATAACGCCGTAAATATGTGTGTCTGACTCTTCTATCAAGACTTACAGCTATTTATATGAAGTTGTACAAAAACGCTTTATTTCGTCAAGACAGTGCGTTTCCTACGATTACATGCATTTGAATGGGGGAATGCGGCCGAAACAAAGTATAGGTTTTCATGATGTGAATAACTTGAAAATCTTGGCTCAAACAGCTTCAAAACCTGTTTACCCAGCACGTGGATCTTGAATTGTATAAGATAACGCCGTAAATATGTGTGTCTGACTCTTCTATCAACACTTACAGCTATTTTTATGAAGTTGTACAAAAACGCTTTATTTCGTCAAGACAGTGCGTTTCCTACGATTACATGCAATTGAATGGGGGAATGCCCCCGAAAGAAAGTATAGGTTTTCATTATGTGAATAACTTGAAAATCTTGGCTCAAACAGCTTCAAAACCTGTTTGCCCAGCACGGGGATCTTGAATTCTATAAGATAACGCCGTAAATATGTGTGTATGCTTCTTCTATCAACACTTACAGCTATTTATATGAAGTTGTACAAAAACGCTTTATTTCGTCAAGACAGTGCGTTTCCTACGATTACATGCATTTGAATGGGGGAATACGCCCAAAACAAAGTATAGGTTTTCATTATGTGAATAACTTGAAAATCTTGGCTCAAACAGCTTCAAAACCTGTTTGCCCAGCACGGGGATCTTGAATTGTATAAGATAACGCCGTAAATATGTGACTCTGACTATTCTATCAAGACTTACAGCTATTTTTATGAAGTTGTACAAAAACGCTTTATTTCGTCAAGACAGTGCTTTTCCTACGATTACATGCATTTGAATTGGGGGGTGCGCCCAAAACAAAGTATAGGTTTTCATTATGTGAATAACTTGAAAATCTTGGCTCAAACAGCTTCAAAACCTGTTTGCCCAGCACGGGGATCTTGAATTGTATAAGATAACGCCGTAAATATGTGTGTATGCTTCTTCTATCAACACTTACAGCTATTTATATGAAGTTGTACAAAAACGCTTTATTTCGTCAAGACAGTGCGTTTCCTACGATTACATGCATTTGAATGGGGGAATGCGGCCGAAACAAAGTATAGGTTTTCATTATGTGAATAACTTGAAAATCTTGGCTCAAACAGCTTCAAAACCTGTTTGCCCAGCACGGGGATCTTGAATTGTATAAGATAACGCCGTAAATATGTGTGTATGCTTCTTCTATCAACACTTACAGCTATTTATATGAAGTTGTACAAAAACGCTTTATTTCGTCAAGACAGTGCGTTTCCTACGATTACATGCATTTGAATGGGGGAATGCGGCCGAAACAAAGTATAGGTTTTCATTATGTGAATAACTTGAAAATCTTGGCTCAAACAGCTTCAAAACCTGTTTGCCCAGCACGGGGATCTTGAATTGTATAAGATAACGCCGTAAATATGTGTGTATGCTTCTTCTATCAACACTTACAGCTATTTATATGAAGTTGTACAAAAACGCTTTATTTAGTCAAGACAGTGCGTTTCCTACGATTACATGCATTTGAATGGGGGAATGCGGCCGAAACAAAGTATAGGTTTTCATTATGTGAATAACTTGAAAATCTTGGCTCAAACAGCTTCAAAACCTTTTTGCCCAGCACGGGGATCTTGAATTGTATAAGAGAAAGCCGTAAATATGTGTGTATGCTTCTTCTATCAAGACTTACAGCTATTTATATGAAGTTGTACAAAAACGCTTTATTTCGTCAAGACAGTGCGTTTCCTACGATTACATGCATTTGAATGGGGGAATTTTGCCGAAACAAAGTATAGGTTTTCATTATGTGAATAACTTGAAAATCTTGGCTCAAACAGCTTCAAAACCTGTTTGCCCAGCACGGGGATCTTGAATTGTATAAGATAACGCCGTAAATATGTGTGTCTGACTCTTCTCTCAAGACTTACAGCTATTTTTATGAAGTTGTACAAAAACGCTTTATTTTGTCAAGACAGTGCGCTTCCTACGATTACATTCAATTGAATAGGGGAATGCGCCCGAAACAAAGTATAGGTTTTCATTATGTGAATAACTTGAAAATCTTGGCTCAAACAGCTTCAAAACCTGTTTGCCCAGCACGGGGATCTTGAATTGTATAAGATAACGCCGTAAATATGTGTGTCTGACTCTTCTATCAAGACTTACAGCTATTTTTATGAAGTTGTACAAAAACGCTTTATTTCGTCAAGACAGTGCGTGTCCTACGATTACATGCATTTGAATGGGGGAATTTTGCCGAAACAAAGTATAGGTTTTCATTATGTGAATAACTTGAAAATCTTGTCTCAAAAAGCTTCCAAACCTGTTTGCCCAGCACGGGGATCTTGAATTGTATAAGAGAAAGCCGTAAATATGTGTGTATGCTTCTTCTATCAAGACTTACAGATATTTTTATGAAGTTGTACAAAAACGCTTTATTTCGTCAAGATAGTGCGTTTCCTACGATTACATGCATTTGAATGGGGGAATTTTGCCGAAACAAAGTATAGGTTTTCATTATGTGAATAACTTGAAAATCTTGGCTCAAACAGCTTCAAAACCTGTTTGCCCAGCACGGGGATCTTGAATTGTATAAGATAACGCCGTAAATATGTGTGTATGACTCTTCTATCAACACTTACAGATATTTATATGAAGTTGTACAAAAACGCTTTATTTCGTCAAGACAGTGCGTTTCCTACGATTACATTCAATTGAATGGGGGAATGCGCCCGAAACAAAGTATAGGTTTTCATTATGTGAATAACTTGAAAATCTTGGCTCAAACAGCTTCAAAACCTGTTTGCCCAGCACGGGGATCTTGAATTGTATAAGATAACGCCGTAAATATGTGTGTCTGACTCTTCTATCAAGACTTACAGCTATTTTTATGAAGTTGTACAAAAACGCTTTATTTCGTCAAGACAGTGCGTGTCCTACGATTACATGCATTTGAATGGGGGAATTTTGCCGAAACAAAGTATAGGTTTTCATTATGTGAATAACTTGAAAATCTTGTCTCAAAAAGCTTCCAAACCTGTTTGCCCAGCACGGGGATCTTGAATTGTATAAGAGAAAGCCGTAAATATGTGTGTATGCTTCTTCTATCAAGACTTACAGATATTTTTATGAAGTTGTACAAAAACACTTTATTTCGTCAAGATAGTGCGTTTCCTACGATTACATGCATTTGAATGGGGGAATTTTGCCGAAACAAAGTATAGGTTTTCATTATGTGAATAACTTGAAAATCTTGGCTCAAACAGCTTCAAAACCTGTTTGCCCAGCACGGGGATCTTGAATTGTATAAGATAACGCCGTAAATATGTGTGTATGACTCTTCTATCAACACTTACAGATATTTATATGAAGTTGTACAAAAACGCTTTATTTCGTCAAGACAGTGCGTTTCCTACGATTACATGCATTTATTGGGGGAATTCGGCCGAAACAAAGTAAAGGTTTTCATTATGTGAATAACTTGAAAATCTTGGCTCAAAAAGCTTCAAAACCTGTTTGCCCAGCACGGGGATCTTGAATTGTATAAGAGAAAGCCGTAAATATGTGTGTATGCTTCTTCTATCAAGACTTACAGCTATTTTTATGAAGTTGTACAAAAACGCTTTATTTCGTCAAGACAGTGCGTTTCCTACGATTACATGCATTTGAATGGGTGGATTTTGCCGAAACAAAGTATAGGTTTTCATTATGTGAATAACTTGAAAATCTTAGCTCAAACAGCTTCAAAACCTGTTTGCCCAGCACGGGAATCTTGAATTGTATAAGATAACACCGTAAATATGTGTGTCTGACTCTTCTAACAAGACTTACAGCTATTTTATGAAGTTGTACCAAAACGCTTTATTTCGTCAAGACAGTGCGTTTCCTACGACTACATGCATTTGAATGGGGGAATGCGGCCGAAACAAAGTATAGGTTTTCATTATGTGAATAACTTGAAAATCTTGGCTCAAACAGCTTCAAAACCTGTTTGCCCAGCACGGGAATCCTGAATTGTACAAGATAACGCCGTAAATATGTGTGTCTGACTCTTCTAACAAGACTTACAGCTATTTTATGAAGTTGTACAAAAACGCTTTATTTCGTCAAGACAGTGCGTTTCCTACGATTACATGCATTTGAATGGGGGAATACGCCCAAAACAAAGTATAGGTTTTCATTATGTGAATAACTTGAAAATCTTGGCACAAAAAGCTTCAAAACCTGTTTGCCCAGCACGGGGATCTTGAATTGTATAAGATAACGCCGTAAATATGTGTGTCTGACTCTTCTATCAAGACTTACAGCTATTTTATGAAGTTGTACAAAAACGCTTTATTTCGTCAAGACAGTGCGTTCCTACGATTACATGCATTTGAATGGAGGAATACGCCAGAAACAAAGTATAGGTTTTCATTATGTGAATAACTTGAAAATCTTAGCTCAAACAGCTTCAAAACCTGTTTGCCCAGCACGGGAATCTTGAATTGTATAAGATAACGCCGTAAATATGTGTGTCTGACTCTTCTCTCAAGACTTACAGCTATTTATATGAAGTTGTACAAAAACGCTTTATTTCGTCAAGACAGTGCGTTTCCTACGATTACATGCATTTAATGGGGGAATTCGGCCGAAACAAAGTATAGGTTTTCATTATGTGAATAACTTGAAAATCTTGGCTCAAAAAGCTTCAAAACCTGATTGCCAAGCACGGGGATCTTGAATTGTATAAGATAACGCCGTAAATATGTGTGTCTGACTCTTCTATCAAGACTTACAGCTATTTTTATGAAGTTGTACAAAAACGCTTTATTTCGTCAAGACAGTGCGTTTCCTACGATTACATGCATTTAATGGGGGAATTCGGCCAAAACAAAGTATAGGTTTTCATTATGTGAATAACTTGAAAATCTTAGCTCAAACAGCTTCAAAACCTGTTTGCCCAGCACGGGAATCTTGAATTGTATAAGATAACGCCGTAAATATGTGTGTCTGACTCTTCTATCAAGACTTACAGCTATTTTTATGAAGTTTTACAAAAACGCTTTATTTCGTCAACACAGTGCGTTTCCTACGATTACATGCATTTGAATGGGGGAATTCGGCCGAAACAAAGTATAGGTTTTCATTATGTGAATAACTTGAAAATCTTGGGTCAAACAGCTTCAAAACCTGTTTGCCCAGCACGGGGATCTTGAATTGTATAAGATAACGCCATAAATATGTGTGTCTGACTCTTCTATCAAGACTTACAGCTATTTTTATGAAGTTGTACAAAAACGCTTTATTTCGTCAAGACAGTGCGTTTCCTACGATTACATGCATTTGAATGGGGGAATTTTGCCGAAACAAAGTATAGGTTTTCATTATGTGAATAACTTGAAAATCTTGGCTCAAACAGCTTCAAAACCTGTTTGCCCAGCACGGGGATCTTGAATTGTATAATATAACGCCGTAAATATGTGTGTATGCTTCTTCTATCAACACTTACAGCTATTTATATGAAGTTGTACAAAAACGCTTTATTTCGTCAAGACAGTGCGTGTCCCACGATTACATGCATTTGAATGGGGGAATGCGCCCGAAACAAAGTATAGGTTTTCATTATGTGAATAACTTGAAAATCTTGGCTCAAACAGCTTCAAAACCTGTTTGCCCAGCACGGGGATCTTGAATTATATAATATAACGCAATAAATATGTGTGTCTGACTTTTCTATCAAGACTTACAGCTATTTTTATGAAGTTGTACAAAAACGCTTTATTTCGTCAAGACAGTGCGTTTCCTACGATTACATGCATTTGAGTGGGGGAATGCGCCCAAAACAAAGTATAGGTTTTCATTATGTGAATAACTTGAAAATCTTAGCTCAAACAGCTTCAAAACCTGTTTGCCCAGCACGGGGATCTTGAATTGTATAAGATAACGCCGTAAATATGTGTGTCTGACTCTTCAATCAAGACTTACAGCTATTTTTATGAAGTTGTACAAAAACGCTTTATTTCGTCAAGACAGTGCGTGCTCTACTATTACATGCATTTGAATGGGGGAATGCGGCCGAAACAAAGTATAGGTTTTCATTATGTGAATAACTTGAAATTCTTAGCTCAAACAGCTTCAAAACCTGTTTGCCCAGCACGGGAATCTTGAATTGTATAAGATAACGCCGTAAATATGTGTGTCTGACTCTTCTATCAAGACTTACAGCTATTTTTATGAAGTTGTACAAAAACGCTTTATTTCGTCAAGACAGTGCGTTTCCTACGATTACATGCATTTGAATGGGGGAATCTGCCGAAACAAAGTATAGGTTTTCATTATGTGAATAACTTGAAAATCTTGGCTCAAACAGCTTCAAAACCTGTTTGCCCAGCACGGGGATCTTGAATTGTATAAGATAACGCCGTAAATATGTGTGTATGCTTCTTCTATCAACACTCACAGCTATTTATACGAAGTTGTACAAAAACGCTTTATTTCGTCAAGACAGTGCGTTTCCTACGATTACATACATTTGAATGGGGGAATTTTGACGAAACAAAGTATAGGTTTTCATTATGGTAATAACTTGAAAATCTTGGCTCAAACAGCTTCAAAACCTGTTTGCCCAGCACGGGGATCTTGAATTGTATAAGAGAAAGCCGTAAATATGTGTGAATGGTTCTTCTATCAAGACTTACAGCTATTCATATGAAGTTTTACAAAAACGCTTTATTTCGTCAAGACAGTGCGTTTCCTACGATTACATGCATTTGAATGGGGGAATTTTGCCGAAACAAAGTATAGGTTTTCATTATGTGAATAACTTGAAAATCTTAGCTCAAACAGCTTCAAAACCTGTTTGCCCAGCACGGGAATCTTGAATTGTATAAGATAACGCCGTAAATATGTGTGTCTGACTCTTCCATCAAGACTTAAAGCTATTTTTATGAAGTTGTACAAAAACGCTTTATTTCGTCAAGACAGTGCGTTTCCTACGATTACATGCATTTGAATGGGGGAATTCGGCTGAAACAAAGTATAGGTTTTCATTATGTGAATAACTTGAAAATCTTGGCTCAAACAGCTTCAAAACCTGTTTGCCCAGCACGGGGATGTTGAATTGTATAAGATAACGCCGTAAATATGTGTGTCTGACTCTTCTATCAAGACTTACAGCTATTTTTATGAAGTTGTACAAAAACGCTTTATTTCGTCAAGACAGTGCGTTTCCTACGATTACATGCATTTGAAAGGGGGAATGCGCCCGAAACAAAGTATAGGTTTTCATTATGTGAATAACTTGAAAATCTTGGCTCAAACAGCTTCAAAACCTATTTGCCCAGCACGGGGATCTTGAATTGTATAAGATAACGCCACAAATATGTGTGTCTGACTCTTCTATCAACACTTACAGCTATTTTTGTGAAGTTGTACAAAACCGCTTTATTTCGTCAAGACAGTGCGTTTCCTACGATTACATGCATTTGAATGGGGGAATTTTGCCCAAACAAAGTATAGGTTTTCATTATGTGAATAACTTGAAAATCTTGGCTCAAACAGCTTCAAAACCTGTTTGCCCAGCACGGGGATCTTGAATTGTATAAGATAACGCCGTAAATATGTGTGTATGCTTCTTCTATCAACACTTACAGCTATTTTTATGAAGTTGTACAAAAACGCTTTATTTCGTCAAGACAGTGCGTTTCCTACGGTTACATGCATTTGAATGGGGGAATGCGGCCGAAACAAAGTATAGGTTTTCATTATGTGAATAACTTGAAAATCTTGGCTCAAACAGCTTCAAAACCTGTTTGCCCAGCACGGGCATCTTGAATTGTATAAGATAACGCCGTAAATATGTGTGTCTGACTCTTCTATCAAGACTTACAGCTATTTTTATGAAGTTGTACAAAAACGCTTTATTTCGTCAAGACAGTGCATTTCCTACGATTACATGCATTTGAATGGGGGAATGCGCCCAAAACAAAGTATAGGTTTTCATTATGTGAATAACTTGAAAATCTTGGCTCAAACAGCTTCAAAACCTGTTTGCCCAGCACGGGGATCTTGAATTGTATAAGAGAAAGACACAAATATGTGTGTATGCTTCTTCTATCAAGACTTACAGCTATTTATATGAAGTTGTACAAAAACGCTTTATTTCGTCAAGACAGTGCGTTTCCTACGATTACATTGGGGAATTTTGCCGAAACAAAGTATAGGTTTTCATTTTGTGAATAACTTGAAAATCTTAGGTCAAACAGCTTCAAAACCTGTTTGCCCAGCACGGGGATCTTGAATTGTATAAGATAACGCCGTAAATATGTGTGTCTGACTCTTCTATCAAGACTTACAGCTATTTTTATGAAGTTGTACAAAAACGCTTTATTTCGTCAAGACAGTGCGTTTCCTACGATTACATGCATTTGAATGGGGGAATGCGCCCGAAACAAAGTATAGGTTTTCATTATGTGAATAACTTGAAAATCTTGGCTCAAACAGCTTCAAAACCTGTTTGCCCAGCACGGGGATCTTGAATTGTATAAGATAACGCCGTAAATATGTGTGTATGCTTCTTCTATCAACACTTACAGCTATTTATATGAAGTTGTACAAAAACGCTTTATTTCGTCAAGACAGTGCGTGTCCTACGATTACATGCATTTGAATGGGGGAATGCGCCCGAAACAAAGTATAGGTTTTCATTATGTGAATAACTTGAAAATCTTGGCTCAAACAGCTTCAAAACCTGTTTGCCCAGCACGGGGATCTTGAATTGTATAAGATAACGCCGTAAATATGTGTGTATGCTTCTTCTATCAACACTTACAGCTATTTTTATGAAGTTGTACAAAAACGCTTTATTTCGTCAAGACAGTGCGTTTCCTACGGTTACATGCATTTGAATGGGGGAATGCGGCCGAAACAAAGTATAGGTTTTCATTATGTGAATAACTTGAAAATCTTGGCTCAAACAGCTTCAAAACCTGTTTGCCCAGCACGGGGATCTTGAATTGTATAAGATAACGCCGTAAATATGTGTGTCTGACTCTTCTATCAAGACTTACAGCTATTTTTATGAAGTTGTACAAAAACGCTTTATTTCGTCAAGACAGTGCGTTTCCTACGATTACATGCATTTGAATGGGGGAATGCGCCCAAAACAAAGTATAGGTTTTCATTATGTGAATAACTTGAAAATCTTGGCTCAAACAGCTTCAAAACCTGTTTGCCCAGCACGGGGATCTTGAATTGTATAAGAGAAAGACACAAATATGTGTGTATGCTTCTTCTATCAAGACTTACAGCTATTTATATGAAGTGGTACAAAAACGCTTTATTTCGTCAAGACAGTGCGTTTCCTACGATTACATTTGGGAATTTTGCCGAAACAAAGTATAGGTTTTCATTATGTGAATAACTTGAAAATCTTAGGTCAAACAGCTTCAAAACCTGTTTGCCCAGCACGGGGATCTTGAATTGTATAAGATAACGCCGTAAATATGTGTGTCTGACTCTTCTATCAAGACTTACAGCTATTTTTATGAAGTTGTACAAAAACGCTTTATTTCGTCAAGACAGTGCGTTTCCTACGATTACATGCATTTGAATGGGGGAATACGCCCAAAACAAAGTATAGGTTTTCATTATGTGAATAACTTGAAAATCTTGGCTCAAACAGCTTCAAAACCTGTTTGCCCAGCACGGGGATCTTGAATTGTATAAGATAACGCCGTAAATATGTGTGTATGACTCTTCTATCAACACTTACAGCTATTTATATGAAGTTGTACAAAAACGCTTTATTTCGTCAAGACAGTGCATTTCCTACGATTACATGCATTTAATGGGGGAATTCGGCCGAAACAAAGTAAAGGTTTTCATTATGTGAATAACTTGAAAATCTTGTCTCAAAAAGCTTCCAAACCTGTTTGCCCAGCACGGGGATCTTGAATTGTATAAGAGAAAGCCGTAAATATGTGTGTATGCTTCTTCTATCAAGACTTACAGATATTTTTATGAAGTTGTACAAAAACGCTTTATTTCGTCAAGGTAGTGCGTTTCCTACGATTACATGCATTTGAATTGGGGAATTTTGCCGAAACAAAGTATAGGTTTTCATTATGTGAATAACTTGAAAATCTTGGCTCAAACAGCTTCAAAACCTGTTTGCCCAGCACGGGGATCTTGAATTGTATAAGATAACGCCGTAAATATGTGTGTATGACTCTTCTATCAACACTTACAGATATTTATATGAAGTTGTACAAAAACGCTTTATTTCGTCAAGACAGTGCGTTTCCTACGATTACATGCATTTAATGGGGGAATTCGGCCGAAACAAAGTAAAGGTTTTCATTATGTGAATAACTTGAAAATCTTGGCTCAAAAAGCTTCAAAACCTGTTTGCCCAGCACGGGGATCTTGAATTGTATAAGAGAAAGCCGTAAATATGTGTGTATGCTTCTTCTATCAACACTTACAGCTATTTTTATGAAGTTGTACAAAAACGCTTTATTTCGTCAAGACAGTGCGTTTCCTACGATTACATGCATTTGAATGGGGGAATACGCCCAAAACAAAGTATAGGTTTTCATGATGTGAATAACTTGAAAATCTTGGCTCAAACAGCTTCAAAACCTGTTTGCCCAGCACGGGGATCTTGAATTGTATAAGATAACGCCGTAAATATGTGTGTCTGACTCTTCTATCAACACTTACAGCTATTTTTATGAAGTTGTACAAAAACGCTTTATTTTGTCAAGACAGTGCGTTTCCTACGATTACATGCATTTGAATGGGGGAATGGGCCCAAAACAAAGTATAGGTTTTCATTATGTGAATAACTTGAAAATCTTGGCTCAAACAGCTTCAAAACCTGTTTGCCCAGCACGGGGATCTTGAATTGTATAAGATAACGCCGTAAATATGTGTGTCTGACTCTTCTATCAACACTTACAGCTATTTTTATGAAGTTGTACAAAAACGCTTTATTTCGTCAAGACAGTGCGTTTCCTACGATTACATGCATTTGAATGGGGGAATGCGCCCAAAACAAAGTATAGGTTTTCATTATGTGAATAACTTGAAAATCTTGGCTCAAACAGCTTCAAAACCTGTTTGCCCAGCACGGGGATATTAAATCTGATAAGATAAAGCCATCAATATGTGTGTCTGAGTGTTCTATCAAAAATTACAGCTATTTATATGGAGTTGCACAAAAACGCTTTATTTCGTCAAGACAGTGCGTTTCTTACGATTACATGCATTTGAATGGGGAGCTCGCCCGAAACAAAGTATAGGTTTTCATTATGTGAATAACTTGAAAAAACTTAGCTCAAACAGCTGCAAAACCTGTGTGCCCAGCACAGGGATATTGAATTCTATGAGCTAAAGCAATAAAAATGTGTGTCTGAGTCTTCTATCAAAAGTTACAGCTATTAATATGAAGTTGTACAAAAACGCTTTATTTCGTCAAGCCAGTGCGTTTCTTACGATTACATCCATTTGAATGGGTAGCTCGCCCGGAACAAGGTATAGGTTTTCATTATGTGAATAACTTGAAAATCTTAGCTCAAACAGCTGCAAAACCTGTGTGCCCAGCACGGGGATATTGAATCTGATAAGATAAAGCCATGAATATGTGTGTCTGACTCTTCTATCAACACTTACAGCTATTTTTATGAAGTTGTAAAAAAACGCTTTATTTCGTCAAGACAGTGCGTTTCCTACGATTACATGCATTTGAATGGGGAAATGCGGCCGAAACAAAGTATAGGTTTTCATTATGTGAATAACTTGAAAATCTTGGCTCACACAGCTTCAAAACCTGTTTGCCCAGCACGGGGATCTTGAATTGTATAAGATAACGCCGTAAATATGTGTGTCTGACTCTTCTATCAACACTTACAGCTATTTTTATGAAGTTGTACAAAAACGCTTTATTTCGTCAAGACAGTGCGTTTCCTACGATTACATGCATTTGAATGGGGGAATACGCCCAAAACAAAGTATAGGTTTTCATGATGTGAATAACTTGAAAATCTTGGCTCAAACAGCTTCAAAACCTGTTTGCCCAGCACGGGGATCTTGAATTGTATAAGATAACGCCGTAAATATGTGTGTCTGACTCTTCTATCAACATTTACAGCTATTTTTATGAAGTTGTACAAAAACGCTTTATTTCGTCAAGACAGTGCGTTTCCAACGATTACATGCATTTGAATGGGGGAATGCGCCCAAAACAAAGTATAGGTTTTCATTATGTGAATAACTTGAAAATCTTGGCTCAAACAGCTTCAAAACCTGTTTGCCCAGCACGGGGATATTAAATCTGATAAGATAAAGCCATCAATATGTGTGTCTGAGTCTTCTATCAAAAATTAAAGCTATTTATATGGAGTTGCACAAAAACGCTTTATTTCGTCAAGACAGTGCGTTTCTTACGATTACATGCATTTGAATGGGGAGCTCGCCCGAAACAAAGTATAGGTTTTCATTATGTGAATAACTTGAAAAAACTTAGCTCAAACAGCTGCAAAACCTGTGTGCCCAGCACAGGGATATTGAATTCTATGAGCTAAAGCAATAAAAATGTGTGTCTGAGTCTTCTATCAAAAGTTACAGCTATTAATATGAAGTTGTACAAAAACGCTTTATTTCGTCAAGCCAGTGCGTTTCTTACGATTACATCCATTTGAATGGGTAGCTCGCCCGGAACAAGGTATAGGTTTTCATTATGTGAATAACTTGAAAATCTTAGCTCAAAAAGCTGCAAAACCTGTGTGGCCAGCACGGGGATATTGAATCTGATAAGATAAAGCCATGAATATGTGTGTCTGAGTCTTCTATCAAAAGTTACAGCTATTTATATGAAGTTGTACGAAAACGCTTTATTTCGTCAAGACAGTGCGTTTCTTACGATTACATGCATTTGAATGGGGAGCTCGCCCGAAACAAAGTATAGGTTTTCATTATGTGAATAACTTGAAAATCTTAGTTCAAACAGCTGCAAAAGCTGTTTGCCCATCACAGGGATCTTGAATTGTATAAGATAACGCCGTAAATATGTGTGTCTGACTCTTCTATCAACACTTACAGCTATTTATATGAAGTTGTACAAAAACGCTTTATTTTCGTCAAGCCAGTGCGTTTCTTACGATTACATGCATTTGAATGGGGAGCTCGCCCGAAACAAAGTATAGGTTTTCATTATGTGAATAACTTGAAAATCTTAGTTCAAACAGCTGCAAAAGCTCTTTGCCCATCACAGGGATATTGATTTCTCTGAGATAAAGCCACAAATATGTGTGTCTGAGTCTTCTATCAAAAGTTACAGCTATTTATATGAAGTTGTACAAAACGCTTTATTTCGTCAAGCCAGTGCGTTTCTTACGATTACATGCATTTGAATGGGGAGCTCGCCCGAAACAAAGTATAGGTTTTCATTATGTGAATAACTTGAAAAATCTTAGCTCAAACAGCTGCAAAACCTGTGTGCCCAGCACGGGGATATTGAATCTGATAAGATAAAGCCATGAATATGTGCGTCTGACTCTTCTATCAAGACTTACAGCTATTTTTATGAAGTTGTAAAAAAACGCTTTATTTCGTAAAGACAGTGCGTGTCCTACGATTACATGCATTTGAATGGGGGAATGCGCCCAAAACAAAGTATACGTTTTCATTATGTGAATAACTTGAAAATCTTGGCTCACACAGCTTCAAAACCTGTTTGCCCAGCACGGGGATCATGAATTGTATAAGATAACGCCGTAAATATGTGTGTCTGACTCTTCTATCAAGACTTACAGCTATTTTTATGAAGTTGTACAAAAACGCTTTATTTCGTAAAGACAGTGCGTTTCCTACAATTACATGCATTTGAATGGGGGAATGCGCCTGAAACAAAGTATAGGTTTTCATTATGTGAATAACTTGAAAATCTTGGCTCAAACAGCTTCAAAACCTGTTTGCCCAGCACGGGGATCTTGAATTGTATAAGATAACGCCGTAAATATGTGTGTCTGACTCTTCTATCAAGACTTACAGCTATTTTTATGAAGTTGTACAAAAACGCTTTATTTCGTCAAGACAGTGCGTTTCCTACGATTACATGCATTTGAATGGGGGAATGAGGCCGAAACAAAGTATAGGTTTTCATTATGTGAATAACTTGAAAATCTTGGCTCAAACAGCTTCAAAACCTGTTTGCCCAGCACGGGGATCTTGAATTGTATAAGATAACGCCGTAAATATGTGTGTCTGACTCTTCTATCAAGACTTACAGCTATTTTTATGAAGTTGTACAAAAACACTTTATTTCGTCAAGACAGTGCGTTTCCTACGATTACATGCATTTGAATGGGGGAATGCGGCAGAAAAAAAATAAAGGTTTTCATTATGTGAATAACTTGAAAATCTTGGCTCAAACAGCTTCAAAACCTGTTTGCCCAGCACGGGGATCTTGAATTGTATAAGATAACGCCGTAAATATGTGTGTCTGACTCTTCTATCAACACTTACAGCTATTTTTATGAAGTTGTACAAAAACGCTTTATTTCGTCAAGACAGTGCGTTTCCTACGATTACATGCATTTGAATGGGGGAATGCGCCCAAAACAAATTATAGGTTTTCATTATGTGAATAACTTGAAAATCTTGGCTCAAACAGCTTCAAAACCTGTTTGCCCAGCACGGGGATCTTGAATTGTATAAGATGACGCCGTAAATATGTGTGTCTGACTCTTCTATCAAGACTTACAGCTATTTTTATGAAGTTGTACAAAAACGCTTTATTTCGTCAAGACAGTGCGTGTCCTACAATTACATGCATTTGAATGGGGGAATGCGCCTGAAACAAAGTATAGGTTTTCATTATGTGAATAACTTGAAAATCTTGGCTCAAACAGCTTCAAAACCTGTTTGCCCAGCACGGGGATCTTGAATTGTATAAGATAACGCCGTAAATATGTGTGTCTGACTCTTCTATCAAGACTTACAGCTATTGTTTTGAAGTTGTACAAAAACGCTTTATTTCGTCAAGACAGTGCGTTTCCTACGATTACATGCATTTGAATGGGGGAATTCGGCAGAAACAAAGTATAGGTTTTCATTATGTGAATAACTTGAAAATCTTGGCTCACACAGCTTCAAAACCTGTTTGCCCAGCACGGGGATCTTGAATTGTATAAGATAACGCCGTAAATATGTGTGTCTGACTCTTCTATCAAGACTTACAGCTATTTTTATGAAGTTGTACAAAAACGCTTTATTTCGTCAAGACAGTGCGTTTCCTACGATTACATGCATTTGAATGGGGGAATGAGGCCGAAACAAAGTATAGGTTTTCATTATGTGAATAACTTGAAAATCTTGGCTCAAACAGCTTCAAAACCTGTTTGCCCAGCACGGGGATCTTGAATTGTATAAGATAACGCCGTAAATATGTGTGTCTGACTCTTCTATCAAGACTTACAGCTATTTTTATGAAGTTGTACAAAAACGCTTTATTTCGTCAAGACAGTGCGTTTCCTACGATTACATGCATTTGAATGGGGGAATGCGGCAGAAAAAAAATAAAGGTTTTCATTATGTGAATAACTTGAAAATCTTGGCTCAAACAGCTTCAAAACCTGTTTGCCCAGCACGGGGATCTTGAATTGTATAAGATAACGCCGTAAATATGTGTGTCTGACTCTTCTATCAACACTTACAGCTATTTTTATGAAGTTGTACAAAAACGCTTTATTTCGTCAAGACAGTGCGTTTCCTACGATTACATGCATTTGAATGGGGGAATGCGCCCAAAACAAATTATAGGTTTTCATTATGTGAATAACTTGAAAATCGTGGCTCAAACAGCTTCAAAACCTGTTTGCCCAGCACGGGGATCTTGAATTGTATAAGATAACGCCGTAAATATGTGTGTCTGACTCTTCTATCAAGACTTACAGCTATTTTTATGAAGTTGTACAAAAACGCTTTATTTCGTCAAGACAGTGCGTGTCCTACAATTACATGCATTTGAATGGGGGAATGCGCCTGAAACAAAGTATAGGTTTTCATTATGTGAATAACTTGAAAATCTTGGCTCAAACAGCTTCAAAACCTGTTTGCCCAGCACGGGGATCTTGAATTGTATAAGATAACGCCGTAAATATGTGTGTCTGACTCTTCTATCAAGACTTACAGCTATTTTTTTGAAGTTGTACAAAAACGCTTTATTTCGTCAAGACAGTGCGTTTCCTACGATTACATGCATTTGAATGGGGGAATTCGGCAGAAACAAAGTATAGGTTTTCATTATGTGAATAACTTGAAAATCTTGGCTCACACAGCTTCAAAACCTGTTTGCCCAGCACGGGGATCTTGAATTGTATAAGATAACGCCGTAAATATGTGTGTCTGACTCTTCTATCAACACTTACAGCTATTTTTATGAAGTTGTAAAAAAACGCTTTATTTCGTCAAGACAGTGCGTTTCCTACGATTACATGCATTTGAATGGGGAAATGCGGCCGAAACAAAGTATAGGTTTTCATTATGTGAATAACTTGAAAATCTTGGCTCTAACAGCTTCAAAACCTGTTTGCCCAGCACGGGGATCTTGAATTGTATAAGATAACGCCGTAAATATGTGTGTCTGAATGTTCTATCAAGACTTACAGCTATTTTTATGAAGTTGTACAAAAACGCTTTATTTCGTCAAGACAGTGCGTTTCCTACGATTATATGCATTTGAATGGGGGAATTTTGCGGAAACAAAGTATAGGTTTTCATTATGTGAATAACTTGAAAATCTTAGCTCAAACAGCTTCAAAACCTGTGTGCCCAGCACAGGGATATTGATTTCTCTGAGATAAAGCCACAAATATGTGTGTCTGAGTCTTCTATCAAAAGTTACAGCTATTTATATGAAGTTGTACAAAAACGCTTTATTTCGTCAAGCCAGTGCGTTTCTTACGATTACATGCATTTGAATGGGGAGCTCGCCCGAAACAAAGTATAGGTTTTCATTATGTGAATAACTTGAAAAATCTTAGCTCAAACAGCTGCAAAACCTGTGTGCCCAGCACAGGGATATTGAATTCTATGAGATAAAGCAATAAAAATGTCTGTCTGAGTCTTCTATCAAAAGTTACAGCTATTTATATGAAGTTGTACAAAAACGCTTTATTTCATCAAGCCAGTGCGTTTCTTACGATTACATCCATTTGAATGGGTAGCTCGCCCGGAACAAGGTATAGGTTTTCATTATGTGAATAACTTGAAAATCTTAGCTCAAACAGCTGCAAAACCTGTGTGCCCAGCACGGGGATATTGAATCTGATAAGATAAAGCCATGAATATGTGTGTCTGAGTCTTCTATCAAAAGTTACAGCTATTTATATGAAGTTGTACAAAAACGCTTTATTTCGTCAAGACAGTGCGTTTCTTACGATTACATGCATTTGAATGGGGAGCTCGCCCGAAACAAAGTATAGGTTTTCATTATGTGAATAACTTGAAAAATCTTAGCTCAAACAGCTGCAAAACCTGTGTGCCCATCACGGGGATATTAAATCTGATAAGATAAAGCCATAAATATGTGTGTCTGAGTCTTCTATCAAAAGTTACAGCTATTTATATGGAGTTGCACAAAAACGCTTTATTTCGTCAAGCCAGTGCGTTTCTTACGATTACATGCATTTGAATGGGGAGCTCGCCCGAAACAAAGTATAGGTTTTCATTATGTGAATAACTTGAAAAATCTTAGCTCAAACAGCTGCAAAACCTGTGTGCCCACCACAGGGATATTAAATCTGATAAGATAAAGCCATAAATATGTGTGTCTGAGTCTTCTATCAAAAGTTACAGCTATTTATAGGAAGTTGTACGAAAACGCTTTATTTCGTCAAGCCAGTGCGTTTCTTACGATTACATGCATTTGAATGGGGAGCTCGCCCGAAACAAAGTATAGGTTTTCATTATGTGAATAACTTGAAAATCTTAGTTCAAACAGCTGCAAAAGCTGTTTGCCCATCACAGGGATCTTGAATTGTATAAGATAACGCCGTAAATATGTGTGTCTGACTCTTCTATCAACACTTACAGCTATTTATATGAAGTTGTACAAAAACGCTTTATTTTCGTCAAGCCAGTGCGTTTCTTACGATTACATGCATTTGAATGGGGAGCTCGCCCGAAACAAAGTATAGGTTTTCATTATGTGAATAACTTGAAAATCTTAGTTCAAACAGCTGCAAAAGCTGTTTGCCCATCACAGGGATATTGATTTCTCTGAGATAAAGCCACAAATATGTGTGTCTGAGTCTTCTATCAAAAGTTACAGCTATTTATATGAAGTTGTACAAAAACGCTTTATTTCGTCAAGCCAGTGCGTTTCTTACGATTACATGCATTTGAATGGGGAGCTCGCCCGAAACAAAGTATAGGTTTTCATTATGTGAATAACTTGAAAAATCTTAGCTCAAACAGCTGCAAAACCTGTGTGCCCAGCACGGGGATATTGAATCTGATAAGATAAAGCCATAAATATGTGTGTCTGAGTCTTCTATCAAAAGTTACAGCTATTTATATGAAGTTGTACAAAAACGCTTTATTTCGTCAAGCCAGTGCGTTTCTTACGATTACATGCATTTGAATGGGGAGCTCGCCCGAAACAAAGTATAGGTTTTCATTATGTGAATAACTTGAAAAATCTTAGCTCAAACAGCTGCAAAACCTGTGTGCCCAGCACGGGGATATTGAATTCTATGAGATAAAGCCATAAAAATGTGTGTCTGAGTCTTCTATCAAAAGTTACAGCTATTTATATGAAGTTGTACAAAAACGCTTTATTTCGTCAAGCCAGTGCGTTTCTTACGATTACATGCATTTGAATGGGGAGCTCGCCCGAAACAAAGTATAGGTTTTCATTATGTGAATAACTTGAAAAATCTTAGCTCAAACAGCTGCAAAACCTGTGTGCCCAGCACAGGGATATTGAATTCTATGAGCTAAAGCAATAAAAATGTGTGTCTGAGTCTTCTATCAAAAGTTACAGCTATTTATATGAAGTTGTACAAAAACGCTTTATTTCGTCAAGCCAGTGCGTTTCTTACGATTACATCCATTTGAATGGGTAGCTCGCCCGGAACAAGGTATAGGTTTTCATTATGTGAATAACTTGAAAATCTTAGCTCAAAAAGCTGCAAAACCTGTGTGCCCAGCACGGGGATATTGAATCTGATAAGATAAAGCCATGAATATGTGTGTCTGAGTCTTCTATCAAAAGTTACAGCTATTTATATGGAGTTGCACAAAAATGCTGTATTTCGTCAAGCCAGTGCGTTTCTTACGATTACATGCATTTGAATGGGGAGCTCGCCCGAAACAAAGTATAGGTTTTAATTATGTGAATAACTTGAAAAATCTTAGCTCAAACAGCTGCAAAACCTGTGTGCCCAGCACGGGGATATTGAATCTGATAAGATAAAGCCATAAATATGTGTGTCTGAGTCTTCTATCAAAAGTTACAGCTATTTATATGAAGTTGTACAAAAACGCTTTATTTCGTCAAGCCAGTGCGTTTCGGGCGAGCTCCCCATTCAAATGCATGTAATCATAAGAAACGAAGTATAGGTTTTTATTATGTGAATAACTTGAAAATCTTATCTCAAACAGCTGCAGAACCTGTGTGCCCAGCACAGGGATATTGATTTCTCTGAGATAAAGCCACAAATATGTGTGTCTTAGTCTTCTATCAAAAGTTACAGCTATTTATATGAAGTTGTACGAAAACGCTTTATTTCGTCAAGCCAGTGCGTTTCTTACGATTACATGCATTTGAATGGGTAGCTCGCCCGAAACAAAGTATAGGTTTTCATTATGTGAATAACTTGAAAAATCTTAGCTCAAACAGCTGCAAAACCTGTTTGTCCAGCACGGGGATCTTGAACTGTATAAGATAACGCCTTAAATATGTGTGTCTGAGTCTTCTATCAAAAGTTACAGCTATTTATATGGAGTTGCACAAAAACGCTTTATTTCGTCAAGCCAGTGCGTTTCTTACGATTACATGCATTTAAATGGGGAGCTCGCCCGAAACAAAGTATAGGTTTTCATTATGTGAATAACTTGAAAATCTTAGCTCAAATAGCTGCAAAACCTGTGAGCCCAGCACGGGGATATTGAATCTGATAAGATAAAGCCATGAATATGTGTGTCTGAGTCTTCTATCAAAAGTTACAGCTATTTATATGAAGTTGTACGAAAACGCTTTATTTCGTCAAGACAGTGCGTTTCTTACGATTACATGCATTTGAATGGGGAGCTCGCCCGAAACAAAGTATAGGTTTTCATTATGTGAATAACTTGAAAAATCTTAGCTCAAACAGCTGCAAAACCTGTGTGCCCATCACGGGGATATTAAATCTGATAAGATAAAGCCATAAATATGTGTGTCTGAGTCTTCTATCAAAAGTTACAGCTATTTACATGGAGTTGCACAAAAACGCTTTATTTCGTCAAGCCAGTGCGTTTCTTACGATTACATGCATTTAAATGGGGAGCTCGCCGGAAACAAAGTATAGGTTTTCATTATGTGAATAACTTGAAAATCTTAGTTCAAACAGCTGCAAAAGCTGTTTGCCCATCACAGGGATCTTGAATTGTATAAGATAACGCCGTAAATATGTGTGTCTGACTCTTCTATCAACACTTACAGCTATTTATATGAAGTTGTACAAAAACGCTTTATTTTCGTCAAGCCAGTGCGTTTCTTACGATTACATGCATTTGAATGGGGAGCTCGCCCGAAACAAAGTATAGGTTTTCATTATGTGAATAACTTGAAAATCTTAGTTCAAACAGCTGCAAAAGCTGTTTGCCCATCACAGGGATATTGATTTCTCTGTGTGGCGGAGGTGTGGTCCCGGGCGCGGCTGCAGGGGAGGGGCGGTGCGGTGAGCTCAACGGGGCGGTGCTGGAAACACAGGTGAAAACAGCTGATGGCGTTTTGAACTGATGATGCTTTCCTTACCCTTTATAGTGAGACGAGAGAGGAGCGGAGGGAGAGGAGATCAGCTGTCTCCGACAGCTGTCAGACTGTGTCGGTCGTCACATGCAAAAAGAAATAAAGTTGGTGTCTGAACGCAAAGATCTGTGCCTGTGTGTAGTGCATTCCACACTCTGAGATAAAGCCACAAATATGTGTGTCTGAGTCTTCTATCAAAAGTTACAGCTATTTATATGAAGTTGTACAAAACGCTTTATTTCGTCAAGCCAGTGCGTTTCTTACGATTACATGCATTTGAATGGGGAGCTCGCCTGAAACAAAGTATAGGTTTTCATTATGTGAATAACTTGAAAAATCTTAGCTCAAACAGCTGCAAAACCTGTGTGCCCAGCACGGGGATATTGAATCTGATAAGATAAAGCCATAAATATGTGTGTCTGAGTCTTCTATCAAAAGTTACAGCTATTTATATGAAGTTGTACAAAAACGCTTTATTTCGTCAAGCCAGTGCGTTTCGGGCGAGCTCCCCATTCAAATGCATGTAATCGTAAGAAACGAAGTATAGGTTTTTATTATATGAATAACTTGAAAATCTTATCTCAAACAGCTGCAAAACCTGTTTGCCCACCACAGGGATATTGATTTCTCTGAGATAAAGCCACAAATATGTGTGTCTGAGTCTTCTATCAAAAGTTACAGCTATTTATATGAAGTTGTACAAAAACGCTTTATTTCGTCAAGCCAGTGCATTTCTTACGATTACATGCATTTGAATGGGGAGCTCGCCCGAAACAAAGTATAGGTTTTCATTATGTGAATAACTTGAAAAATCTTAGCTCAAACAGCTGCAAAACCTGTGTGCCCAGCACGGGGATATTAAATCTGATAAGATAAAGCCATAAATACGTGTGTCTGAGTCTTCTTTCAAAAGTTACAGCTATTTATATGGAGTTGCACAAAAACGCTTTATTTCGTCAAGCCAGTGCGTTTCTTACGATTACATGCATTTGAATGGGGAGCTCGCCCGAAACAAAGTATAGGTTTTCATTATGTGAATAACTTAAAAATCTTAGCTCAAACAGCTGCAAAACCTGTGTGCCCAGCACGGGGATATTGAATCTGATAAGATAAAGCCATGAATATGTGTGTCTGAGTCTTCTATCAAAAGTTACAGCTATTTATATGAAGTTGTACAAAAACGCTTTATTTCGTCAAGCCAGTGCGTTTCTTACGATTACATGCATTTGAATGGGGAGCTCGCCCGAAACAAAGTATAGGTTTTCATTATGTGAATAACTTAAAAATCTTAGCTCAAACAGCTGCAAAACCTGTGTGCCCAGCACGGGGATATTGAATCTGATAAGATAAAGCCACAAATATGTGTGTCTGAGTCTTCTATCAAAAGTTACAGCTATTTATATGAAGTTGTACAAAAACGCTTTATTTTGTCAAGCCAGTGCGTTTCTTACGATTACATGCATTTGAATGGGGAGCTCGCCCGAAACAAAGTATAGGTTTTCATTATGTGAATAACTTGAAAAATCTTAGCTCAAACAGCTGCAAAACCTGTGTGCCCATCACGGGGATATTAAATCTGATAAGATAAAGCCATAAATATGTGTGTCTGAGTCTTCTATCAAAAGTTACAGCTATTTATATGGAGTTGCACAAAAACGCTTTATTTCGTCAAGCCAGTGCGTTTCTTACGATTACATGCATTTGAATGGGGAGCTCGCCCGAAACAAAGTATAGGTTTTCATTATGTGAATAACTTAAAAATCTTAGCTCAAACAGCTGCAAAACCTGTGTGCCCATCACGGGGATATTAAATCTGATAAGATAAAGCCATAAATATGTGTGTCTGAGTCTTCTATCAAAAGTTACAGCTATTTATATGGAGTTGCACAAAAACGCTTTATTTCGTCAAGCCAGTGCGTTTCTTACGATTACATGCATTTGAATGGGGAGCTCGCCCGAAACAAAGTATAGGTTTTCATTATGTGAATAACTTGAAAAATCTTAGCTCAAACAGCTGCAAAACCTGTGTGCCCAGCACGGGGATATTGAATCTGATAAGATAAAGCCATGAATATGTGTGTCTGAGTCTTCTATCAAAAGTTACAGCTATTTATATGAAGTTGTACAAAAACGCTTTATTTCGTCAAGCCAGTGCGTTTCTTACGATTACATGCATTTGAATGGGGAGCTCGCCCGAAACAAAGTATAGGTTTTCATTATGTGAATAACTTGAAAAATCTTAGCTCAAACAGCTGCAAAACCTGTGTGCCCAGCACGGGGATATTGAATCTGATAAGATAAAGCCATGAATATGTGTGTCTGAGTCTTCTATCAAAAGTTACAGCTATTTATATGAAGTTGTACAAAAACGCTTTATTTCGTCAAGCCAGTGCGTTTCTTACAATTACATGCATTTGAATGGGGCGCTCGCCCGAAACAAAGTATAGGTTTTCATTATGTGAATAACTTGAAAAATCTTAGCTCAAACAGATGCAAAACCTGTTTGCCCATCACAGGGATATTGAATTCTATGAAATAAAGCCATAAAAATGTGTGTCTGAGTCTTCTATCAAAAGTTACAGCTATTTATATGAAGTTGTACAAAAACGCTTTATTTCGTCAAGCCAGTGCGTTTCTTACGATTACATGGATTTGAATGGGGAGCTCGCCCGAAACAAAGTATAGGTTTTCATTATGTGAATAACTTGAAAAATCTTAGCTCAAACAGCTTCAAAATCTGTGTGCCCAGCACAGGGATATTGAATTCTATGAGATAAAGACATAAATATGTGTGTCTGAGTCTTCTATCAAAAGTTACAGCTATTTATATGAAGTTGTACAAAAACGCTTTATTTCGTCAAGCCAGTGCGTTTCTTACGATTACATGCATTTGAAAGGGGACCTCGCCCGAAACAAAGTATAGGTTTTCATTATGTGAATAACTTGAAAAATCTTAGCTCAAACAGCTGCAAAACCTGTGTGCCCACCACAGGGATATTGAATCTGATAAGATAAAGCAATAAATATGTGTGTCTGAGTCTCCTATCAAAAGTTACAGCTATTTATATGAAGTTGTACAAAAACGCTTTATTTCGTCAAGCCAGTGCGTTTCGGGCGAGCTCCCCATTCTAATGCATGTAATCGTAAGAAACGAAGTATAGGTTTTTATTATGTGAATAACTTGAAAATCTTATCTCAAACAGCTGCAAAACCTGTGTGCCCAGCACAGGGATATTGATTTCTCTGAGATAAAGCCACAAATATGTGTGTCTGAGTCTTCTATCAAAAGTTACAGCTATTTATATGAAGTTGTACAAAAACGCTTTATTTCGTCAAGCCAGTGCGTTTCTTACAATTACATGCATTTGAATGGGGAGCTCGCCCGAAACAAAGTATAGGTTTTCATTATGTGAATAACTTGAAAAATCTTAGCTCAAACAGCTGCAAAACCTGTGTGCCCAGCACAGGGATATTGAATTCTGTGAGCTAAAGCAATAAAAATGTGTGTCTGAGTCTTCTATCAAAAGTTACAGCTATTTATATGAAGTTGTACAAAAACGCTTTATTTTGTCAAGCCAGTGCGTTTCTTACGATTACATCCATTTGAATGGGTAGCTCGCCCGGAACAAGGTATAGGTTTTCATTATGTGAATAACTTGAAAATCTTAGCTCAAACAGCTGCAAAACCTGTGTGCCCAGCACGGGGATCTTGAATTGTATAAGATAACGCCGTAAATATGTGTGTCTGAGTCTTCTATCAAAAGTTACAGCTATTTATATGAAGTTGTACAAAAACGCTTTATTTCGTCAAGCCACTGCGTTTCTTACGATTATATGCATTTGAATGGGGAGCTCACCCGAAACAAAGTATAGGTTTTCATTATGTGAATAACTTGAAAAATCTTAGCTCAAACAGCTGCAAAACCTGTGTGCCCACCACAGGGATATTGAATCTGCTAAGATAAAGCCATAAATATGTGTGTCTGAGTCTTCTATCAAAAGTTACAGCTATTTATATGAAGTTGTAAAAAAACGCTTTATTTCGTCAAGCCAGTGCGTTTCTTACGATTACATGCATTTGAATGGGGAGCTCGCCCGAAACAAAGTATAGGTTTTCATTATGTGAATAACTTGAAAAATCTTAGCTCAAACAGCTGCAAAACCTGTGTGCCCAGCACGGGGATATTGAATCTGATAAGATAAAGCCATGAATATGTGTGTCTGAGTCTTCTATCAAAAGTTACAGCTATTTATATGAAGTTGTACAAAAACGCTTTATTTCGTCAAGCCAGTGCGTTTCTTACAATTACATGCATTTGAATGGGGCGCTCGCCCGAAACAAAGTATAGGTTTTCATTATGTGAATAACTTGAAAAATCTTAGCTCAAACAGATGCAAAACCTGTTTGCCCATCACAGGGATATTGAATTCTATGAAATAAAGCCATAAAAATGTGTGTCTGAGTCTTCTATCAAAAGTTACAGCTATTTATATGAAGTTGTACAAAAACGCTTTATTTCGTCAAGTCAGTGCGTTTCTTACGATTACATGGATTTGAATGGGGAGCTCGCCCGAAACAAAGTATAGGTTTTCATTATGTGAATAACTTGAAAAATCTTAGCTCAAACAGCTGCAAAACCTGTGTGCCCACCACAGGGATATTGAATCTGATAAGATAAAGCAATAAATATGTGTGTCTGAGTCTCCTATCAAAAGTTACAGCTATTTATATGAAGTTGTACAAAAACGCTTTATTTCGTCAAGCCAGTGCGTTTCGGGCGAGCTCCCCATTCAAATGCATGTAATCGTAAGAAACGAAGTATAGGTTTTTATTATGTGAATAACTTGAAAATCTTATCTCAAACAGCTGCAAAACCTGTGTGCCCAGCACAGGGATATTGATTTCTCTGAGATAAAGCCACAAATATGTGTGTCTGAGTCTTCTATCAAAAGTTACAGCTATTTATATGAAGTTGTACAAAAACGCTTTATTTCGTCAAGCCAGTGCGTTTCTTACAATTACATGCATTTGAATGGGGAGCTCGCCCGAAACAAAGTATAGGTTTTCATTATGTGAATAACTTGAAAAATCTTAGCTCAAACAGCTGCAAAACCTGTGTGCCCAGCACAGGGATATTGAATTCTGTGAGCTAAAGCAATAAAAATGTGTGTCTGAGTCTTCTATCAAAAGTTACAGCTATTTATATGAAGTTGTACAAAAACGCTTTATTTTGTCCAGCCAGTGTGTTTCTTACGATTACATCCATTTGAATGGGTAGCTCGCCCGGAACAAGGTATAGGTTTTCATTATGTGAATAACTTGAAAATCTTAGCTCAAACAGCTGCAAAACCTGTGTGCCCAGCACGGGGATCTTGAATTGTATAAGATAACGCCGTAAATATGTGTGTCTGAGTCTTCTATCAAAAGTTACAGCTATTTATATGAAGTTGTACAAAAACGCTTTATTTCGTCAAGCCACTGCGTTTCTTACGATTACATGCATTTGAATGGGGAGCTCACCCGAAACAAAGTATAGGTTTTCATTATGTGAATAACTTGAAAAATCTTAGCTCAAACAGCTGCAAAACCTGTGTGCCCACCACAGGGATATTGAATCTGCTAAGATAAAGCCATAAATATGTGTGTCTGAGTCTTCTATCAAAAGTTACAGCTATTTATATGAAGTTGTAAAAAAACGCTTTATTTCGTCAAGCCAGTGCGTTTCTTACGATTACATGCATTTGAATGGGGAGCTCGCCCGAAACAAAGTATAGGTTTTCATTATGTGAATAACTTGAAAAATCTTAGCTCAAACAGCTGCAAAACCTGTGTGCCCAGCACGGGGATATTGAATCTGATAAGATAAAGCCATGAATATGTGTGTCTGAGTCTTCTATCAAAAGTTACAGCTATTTATATGAAGTTGTACAAAAACGCTTTATTTCGTCAAGCCAGTGCGTTTCTTACGATTACATGCATTTGAATGGGGAGCTCGCCCGAAACAAAGTATAGGTTTTCATTATGTGAATAACTTGAAAAATCTTAGCTCAAACAGACGCAAAACCTGTTTGCCCATCACAGGGATATTGAATTCTATGAAATAAAGCCATAAAAATGTGTGTCTGAGTCTTCTATCAAAAGTTACAGCTATTTATATGAAGTTGTACAAAAACGCTTTATTTCGTCAAGCCAGTGCGTTTCTTACGATTACATGCATTTGAATGGGGAGCTCGCCCGAAACAAAGTATAGGTTTTCATTATGTGAATAACTTGAAAATCTTAGCTGAAACAGCTGCAAAACCTGTTTGCCCAGCACGGGAAAATTGAATTCGATAAGATAAAACCATAAATATGTGTGTCTGAGTCTTGTATCAAAAGTTACAGCTATTTATATGAAGTTGTACAAAAACGCTTTATTTCGTCAAGCCAGTGCGTTTCTTACGATTTACATGCATCTGAATGGGGAGCTCGCCCGAAACAAAGTATAGGTTTTCATTATGTGAATAACTTGAAAATCTTAGTTCAAACACCTGCAAAACCTGTGTGCCCAGCACGGGGATATTGAATCTGATAAGATAAAGCCATAAATATGTGTGTCTGAGTCTTCTATCAAAAGTTACAGCTATTTATATGAAGTTGTACAAAAACGCTTTATTTCGTCAAGCCAGTGCGTTTCTTACGATTACATGCATTTGAATGGGGAGCTCACCCGGAACAAGGTATAGGTTTTCATTATGTGAATAACTTGAAAATCTTAGTTCAAACAGCTGCAAAACCTGTGTGCCCAGCACAGGGATATTGAATCTGATAAGATAAAGCCATAAATATGTGTGTCTGAGTCTTGTATCAAATGTTACAGCTATTTATATGAAGTTGTACAAAAACGCTTTATTTCGTCAAGCCAGTGCGTTTCTTACGATTACATGCATTTGAATGGGGAGCTCACCCGGAACAAGGTATAGGTTTTCATTATGTGAATAACTTGAAAATCTTAGTTCAAACAGCTGCAAAACCTGTGTGCCCAGCACAGGGATATTGAATTCTATGAGATAAAGACATAAATATGTGTGTCTGAGTCTTCTATCAAAAGTTACAGCTATTTATATGAAGTTGTACAAAAACGCTTTATTTCGTCAAGCCAGTGCGTTTCTTACGATTTACATGCATTTGAAATGTGAGCTCGCCCGAAACAACGTGTAGGTTTCAATCCTGTGAATAACTTTAAAATCTTAGCTCAAACAGCTGCAAAACCTGTTTGCCCAGCACGGGGAAATTGAATTCGATAAGATAAAACCATAAATATTAGGTGTGCAACGATACACAAAATTCACGGTTCGGTTCGGTTCGATACTTTGGTGTCACGGTTCGATATTTTTTCGATACAAAAAAAAAAATGTTCATGCTGTTTAATTTGTAATTTATTAAATTTTCACGGCACATTCTGCACCACATCTCTGTGCGTTCATCATTTTTTTGAAGCCAGCTCACCTCCTGCAACCACTTTTCCGAGAATACGCGCTTCTTTTGTGTTTCAGACTCCTTCTGACATTTCTTTGGAGGTGGAGGAAAACCAAAGTAACTGCTTAAAGGAGCTTCTTCGACATCTTTAAGAGTTCTAAACAAATGTCTGTCCTCCTCCAGAAAATCTTATGTACGCAAACATGCGTTGCAACTTCTTATCTTGTGCGCGTTTTTTATTTTGACAGCGAATGCGCACCTGCGGACCACTTATGTGCAGCCCTGGTTATTTAGCTCGTCATATTGCAGCCACAGAAATTCTTTTGTCCATGAAACCATAAAGCTGCACTTTCTTTTCGCCTTATAATCTGATTTGTCATAACTTTTTGTGGTAAGCTTTTCTTTGGCTGTCACTTCTTCACCCTGACCTGTCTTATTGGCTCAGCAGAACTAAAATATATATCCTGCTGCTTTTACACACGCACTCACATAACGCTCAGCGATTCTCTGCGCGATCAACCTCTCACATGTTTAAGCTGCAGGAGATTTCACTTGTCATGTTTGCATAGTAAGCTAACGATTGATAAGACGATGTCAGAGGAATTGGTGCGCAAATTATCATCACTCACCAATCAGTACTGTCGCTCTCTATACACAGTTAGTGCGATTGCAAAGTGAAAGCAAAAAACAAGCGCAAATTCAAACGCGATTTCAATATGTCACATATTGACAGTGGCTTACCGATGCCAATGACATAATTACCCAGCTACATTTCCAAAAGAATGCAAAAGCATTGACATATATTTTTCCTTCCTACGATAGGCCGACGGGCAGGGCAGAGATAGATTTTGGTAGCACAACTGGAAAGATCGCTAGCTGGGCTAGCGATTTTGCGAGCCCTGTATCTGATTGAGGAATCACTCATCTTTGGAAAAGAGTTTATTACTAAGAAATGGCTCTTTCCAAAATAAAAGCTATACTATACGCTTCTTCTGGGCAATATTTTCAGCAGCATATTAAACATATCAGGTCCCCATAAGGAGAATCATGTGTTAACGGCTGTCTAAATGACTTGGGTAAAGTTTGTAGCATGCGTGCTTGTTGTTTTTGTCTGCTTCCACTTGTCTTTGCACTAGGATGATGTCGGTGTAAATGTGCAGTCATATTCGTTGTGTTCCCACTAGTGCTGTCAGCGTTAATCTGAAATGAGGTTAACGCCACAACACGGCAAATCTCCGTTAACGAGCTACCGCGGATCTCCCCGTGTGTGGGGCTGGACGGCCAACACGTTAACCAGCTAACTGCGCTAACACACTAGTTCCCACCCTTGCAATTGAGCATTGCTGGCACATCCAACATACTGTTTTACTTTAGTCCATGACGTGCTTACCTTCAGAGTCATATGTCACATGAAAACCAAAATAGTTCCAAACGCCAGATCTGAATGAGGGTGGGGGAGGTTCAATTTGCCATGTTGCAACGAGAGCTTAGCTTCTGTCTCGCTAGCTTGCCCTGCGCTCAGTGAATCTGCGTTAGACTACTCCGCCTAGGCTGCACTGTCGAGCGCAGATCCACTGAGCGCTCAACACAGACAGCATCGTCAGAAGGAAAGTTGATAAAATAAATTAAAAATGTTGTATTGTTCGATACATATGCGTACCGAACCGAAAGCACTGTATCGAACGGTTCAATATCGATACGAGTATCGTTGCACCCCTAATAAATATGTGTGTCTGAGTCAAAGGTTACACCTATTTGTATGAAGTTGTACAAAAACGCTTTATTTCGTCAATGCGTTTCTTACGATTACATGCATTTGAATGGGGAACTTGCCCGAAACAAAGTATAGGTTTTCATTATGTGAATAACTTGAAAAATCTTAACTCAAAAAGCTGCAAAACCATTGTGCCCACCACGGGATTATTGAATTCTATGAGATAAAGCCATAAATATGTGTGTCTGAGTCTTCTATCAAAAGTTACAGCTATTTATATGAAGTTGTACAAAAACACTTTATTGTTTCTTACGATTACATGCATTTGAATGGGGAGCTCGCCCGAAACAACGTATAGGTTTTTATCTTGTGAATAACTTGAAAATCTTAGCTGAAACAGCTGCAAAACCTGTGTGCCCAGCACGGGAAAATTGAATTCAATAAGATAAAACCATAAATATGTGTGTCTGAGTCTTCTATCAAAAGTTACAGCTATTTATATGAAGTTGTACAAAAACGCTTTATTTCGTCAAGCCAGTGCGTTTCTTACGATTTACATGCATTTGAATGGGGAACTCGCCCGAAACAAAGTATAGTTTTTAATTATGTGAATAACTTGAAAAAACTTAGCTCAAACAGCTGCAAAACCTGTTTGCCCAGCACGGGGAAATTGAATTCTATGAGATAAAGCCATAAATATGTGTGTCTGAGTCAAAAGTTACACCTATTTGTATGAAGTTGTACAAAAACGCTTTATTTCGTCAATGCGTTTCTTACGATTACATGCATTTGAATGGGGAACTCGCCCGAAACAAAGTATAGGTTTTCATTATGTGAATAACTTGAAAAATCTTAACTCAAACAGCTGCAAAACCATTGTGCCCACCACGGGATTATTGAATTCTATGAGATAAAGCCATAAATATGTGTGTCTGAGTCTTCTATCAAAAGTTACAGCTTTTAGCGTTTTTGTAGAATGTTTTTGAAGTTCGACAAAAACGCTTTATTTCTTCAAGCCAGTGCGTTTCTTACGATTTACATGCATTTGAATTGTGAGCTCTCCCGAAACAAAGTATAGGTTTTCATTATGTGAATAACTTGAAAAATCTTAGCTCAAACAGCTGCAAAACCTGTGTGCCCAGCACGGGGATATTGAATTCTATGAGATAAAGCCATAAATATGTGTGTCTGAGTCTTCTATCAAAAGTTACAGCTATTTATATGAAGTTGTATAAAAACGTTTTATTTCGTCAAGACAGTGCGTTTCTTACATTTGAATGGGGAGCTCGCCCGAAACAAAGTATAGGTTTTCATTATGTGAATAACTTGAAAATCTTACCTCAAACAGCTGCAAAACATGTTTGCCCAGCACAGGGATATTGAATTCTATGAGATAAAGCCATAAATATGTGTGTCTTAGTCTTCTATCAAAAGTTAAAGCTTTTAGCGTTTTTGTAGAACGTTTTTGAAGTTCGACAAAAACGCTTTATTTCTTCAAGCCAGTGCGTTTCTTACGATTACATGTATTTGAATTGGGAACTTGCCCGAAATAACGTATAGGTTTTCATCTTGTGAATAACTTGAAAATCTTAGCTCAAACAGCTGCAAAACCTGTTTGCCCAGCACAGGGATATTGAATTCTATGAGATAAAGCCATAAATATGTGTGTCTGAGTCTTCTATCAAAAGTTACAGCTATTTATATCAAGTTGTACAAAAACGCTTTATTTCGTCAAGCCAGTGCGTTTCTTACGATTTACATGCATTCGAATGTGGAACTCGCCCGAAACAACGTATAGGTTTTCATTATGTGAATAACTTGAAAAATCTTAGCTCAAACAGCTGCAAAACCTGTGTGCCCAGCTCTAAAAATGTTTTAAGCTTGTTTCAAAGATTCTGTACAGCAGCTTTAAATGTTTTCCAAAAGCACACACACACTTATCAGTGTTTCTCAAACTTTTTACAGTGTGTACCACCTGAGAAAAATGTCAAGCTCTCCTAAATACCACTATGAATGCATGAAACTCATAAATCTTACAACACAAAATTAGTATCTGCAGTAAAGATTTTTTCATACATTGTATACCTTCTACCACAGGCAAAGTGGCCTCCATTTTTATATTCTTTTTTAAAATATTTTGTAATAATTTATTTGGAATAATTTATTCTGTTTTGGGAGTGTTTTTATGTATCTGTATTATATTATACATACACATTAAAAGTGAATCCCTGTCTAAAAAATGCACTCAGTTTACTTTTTACTCACTATGAGCATCATTCATTATTCTCCCCCAGTAATTAAGGTTAGGATATGTATTTTTTTTATTCCAATCCATTCTTCTTTTGCAGCATTTAAATAACCTTGATCAGATTTGATGGTTTTGTTACAGACTTTTCAAAAAAGTGTTTTGCTTTTCTTTCACAAATGTGGGGATTAAATTGTGTTAAAATGTACAAAACAGTGATGTCATGTTTTGTGACGAGGACCCAGGCACAGAGAGACTTGATGAATTTAAGAATCTTATGATTTAATAAAGAAATTTGCAGACTTGCACAGAGATGGTAAAATTATGACTGATAACGGAGATGAAGACAACAGACGATGAGGACAGGGAGGAACAGGGGTTTAAATGCATCAAATTGACAGTCAGAGAGAACTCAGGACAACATTTAAGGATGCAGGGACTGACAGAGACAGGTTTATCTTGCCTGGCTGGGCAGCTCTCTGGGTGCTCAGCACCCCCAAAGCTCTGATCCTAGAATCACCCCTGCTATGGGGCAATACTCCTCCTCCTCTGCTGCTCCTTTTTCTGTGGTGTGCCCCAGGGGTCTGTTTTGGGCCCTATGTTATTCTCTCTGTACATGTTGCCCTTAGGATCTATTTTCCAAAGATATATATATATATATATATTTCTTTCCATTGTTATGCCGATGACATTCAAATTTATTTTCCTTTGAGTTTGAATGTCACAGATCCATTGCATAAATTGTTTAACTGTCTTCATGATGTGAGAACCTGGCTATCTCAAAACTCCTACTTTGAAAGACAGTAAAACTGAAGTTATTGTCTTTGACAGCCATATCCCTTTGAACCAACTAACCGTTACCCTTGGCCCACTTGCTAGCTACCTCTCCCACATTGTAAGAGACCTTGGGGTACTCTTGGATAGCTTCTTCAAATTAGAGAAACAAGTATCTACTGTGGTTAAATCCAGCTTCTATCAGCTACGTCAAATTTCTAAAGCTAAGCCTTTTCTCTCCCCCAATGACCTTTGTGCAAATTCCCTGCTGACACGGCCTCAGGATGTCTAGAGGCAAGAATCAAGCGCACCCAAATGAGCGCATCAGTGATCATGTGCGCATCACGCAGAGGGAAAGTGAGAGGCGAAAGGCAGCGGCAGAGCATGGCAGTTGTAACGCAGTTTGTGTGATTCCGTGTGCATTAATGAAACTGTAAGTGTTCTTACTTTTGACAGGTTAGCTAGTATGATAATAGTTATAGTTTGTGCATGTTAAAGCTAAAGTTATGCCCTGGTACACTGATATCACATTAGTAGATTTATTTAATTACTTAATTAATTTGCACTAAGTTAATACCAGTGGCCAGTATCTCCTCCAATGATTACATCCCTTGGTTAAAGGATTTTTCTGTTGTTTATTGTTTAGTTTAACTGTTGTTAGCTTCATTCTTGCCTTAGTACTAGCAACTGGGAAGATATGTGCTATTTAGCCAACTTCTGGTCTTACGGCGACCCCTTGTGGACATTGTAAAATATTGCTGTGTCTGAGCAGATGATGTGTTCTGATTGTTGCTTAGTTATCTTTGACCCTGCTAATTATCGTATTACCTGTTTCTGTTTCCAGACAACCATGCTTATAGTCACCTATACTGCATCTGCCACAATTATAAGTGCATATCTGGCTGTATCACAGTTGGATTTATCATGGCAAGCCCTGCTGTATCACAGTTCTTCTGTGAAGCTTCATTAAAGACGGAGAACTAAACTCCTGGACTTAAAATTCTTTTACTCACTTATAAAATCTTAAATAACACTGCCCCTAGTTAACAGAACTTCTTCATTTGTATAATCCTAAAAAAGCACTAAGATCTTCTAACCAGATGCTCTTAATGCAACCTAAGTCTAGGTTGAAAACCAGAGGTGATCGTGCCTTTGCTATTGCAGCTCCTAGACTGTGGAACAACCTCCCTATTGCCATTTGCCCTCCTGAGACTGTTCAGTCTTTTAAATCTCGTTTAAAGTCCCATCTTTTTACTCTGCCTCTGACGTAAAATAGTTTGATTATCATTTGGTTGGTTTCTATGTTTGTCTCGCCTTGTGTTGTTGTTTGGTAAATTTGTCTTATTTTATTTATTTCCTAACTTGTGAAACACTTTGATCAAAACTGTTGTTTTTAAATGTGCTATATAAATAAATTTTGATTTAATTTGATTTGAAATACACAACACATATTAAATATTTCTGACAATTAATTTTGGATAAATGAGGCAAAAAGATTTTAATATAATGCATGAATTACAAAAACTATAGTTTGTGTAGAAAGATGCATGTTATTGTACTTTATTTAAGTAATAGTTAATTTAGTTAATTAATTATTGAAATTCATAAGATACAACTGATTACGGCATGATATTCAATTATGAAATCAGACCTGCTTCTATGATATCAGGCCTCTCAGTCCAGGTGGTCTTGAACTTCGGAAGAAGGATTGCAGCAGCAATCAGTTCAGGGTCTTCCATCATCCCACCAAAGTGCTTTTGGACTCCTGAATGGCTCTGATGAGTGGGAGAGACATTTTGGTGGAGGTCTTCAGTCTGCTGAGTTTAGCTTTCAGCTGGAAGATCACTGGAAGGAGCCATTGGTCTCAGACTGAAGAATATTTAAAGCCTTCACCACAGGCTTCATCACAGTGCAGTACTCAGTCAGGAAAGCAATTTCAGTTGGACTCAGCCTGTATGATATAAAGAAAAATCATTTTTAGTAAATCAGGCATAGTATGGACAAAATGCAAGTATGGACATGTATTTTAAAAATTCAAAAAAAGGTTTGAAAAACAAATAAGTGAGGTAGCTCCAGGCATTGATTTCCACCTGTGTCATTTGCGTCATACTTTAGAAATAAGAAATAAAACTCACATTTTCACTTTGAATTCTTCACAGACATTCCATTGCACCCTCCCCCTTCTTTTGTATGATCTCTATAATTCTCTCCAGAGCTATGTATGTTGAGTTCCACCGAGTTTTATTTGGCCAGATGAGCTGGAACACTTTCCACAATTTCTGCTGCCATGTAGGACCGACCTGACTTATTCCAGATTGCTTGGCATTTCCCAAAGGCTGCTCGTGATAGCCGTTTGTATGCATCATGCATCTCTTCTGCCTTGGCAGCATCTATTGCGGTGACTAAATTTAATGCACACCTTTGATGTGGAGGAAGCTGGTACTCAAGACCACTATCTTGCTCCAGGATGGTGAATGTGTCCAGGTAGTCTGCTTTGGTCTCTTCAGAAGAGTCTTGATCTGACTCCTACTCCGCTTCCTTAGGCTGACTTTGTTCACCAAACACACTGAATGCTTTAATAAAGTTCGAGCCACTGTCTGTAGTCATTCTTACCACTTTCCCCCTTATTCTGTATTCACAATGAATGCCATCAAGTGCACCAGCTAGGATATCAAAGGCGATGTCCTGGAGCTGTGACCCCTATGAAACATTGCTGGTGTGCTTTTCAATGATCTGAAATGGTGGCAACATGGCTGACTTTACTGAGGTGCAACATCAAAGTTTTTTTCATCTGATTGGCAGCTCCCTCTTTTCATTCTATAAATGACTTTGCATTGAGGATTCAGTGTCAACAAAAGTTCTTTAAAAGAAGGTTGTTCAACCACAGAAAAACCTTCACAAAGGAAATTAATCATGAGCTTGTAAACCTTTGCCTGTGGTCGTCTGTTTGCACCCACTGCCATTGAATCACTGATTTTTGCTTGCTTTCTTGGGGGTTCTGGTTGTTCCAAGGCTCGCTTCAGCGTTGCTATAAAGTTACTGAAGGCCTTCAGCTTTTATGGATGTTTTCTCTGTTAACAACATTTTGCAAAGCAGGATGTAAATGAATTTTGTTTTTGTTAAACACACCAAATTTTACATAAAATATTTCCTCCTTACGTCCCTAATAAGACATCAGTGCATTACATAGCTACCGCTGGTAAATCATTACATCCCTCACTGCTGAATGGTATACTCTTAGATGCCATTATACCAGGCCACAGACCTCTGGTTACTGGCGAGTAACAGAAGTCAGGTGTCTTTGACTAATCTAAGGCAAATGAGTGCTCTGTTATATTTTTGCCTGCAGTGTGAACATATTTGGGTTAAGTAAGAAAGTAGCCGTTTCTTTCTTTAACCTCCTAAGACCCAAACTCTTCCACGGCATGCATTTTAATTGTACTGTAATTGTACTTGCCCTCTAATCTACAGGGTGGGTCATTTATATGGATACACCGTAATAAAATGGGAATGGTTGGTGATATTAAAGTCCTGTTTGTGGCACATTAGTATATGTGAGGGGGCAAACTCCTCAAGATGGGTGGTGACCATGGTGGCCATTTAGAACTCGGCCATCTTGGATACAACTTTTGTTTTTCAATAGGAAAAGGGCCATGTGACACATCAAACTTATTGGTAATGTCACAAGAAAAACAATGCTGTGCTTGGTTTCAACGTAACTTTATTCTGTCATGACTTATTTACAAGTTTCTGACCACTTATAACATGTGTTCAATGTGCTGCCCATTGTGTTGGATTGTCAATGCAACCCTCTTCTCCCACTCTTCACACACTGATAGCAACACCGCAGGAGAAATGCCAGCACAGCCATCCAGTATCTGTAGTTTTAGGTGCTGCACATCTCGTATCTTCACACCATAGACAATTGCCTTCAGATGACCCCAAAGATAAAAGTCTAAGGGGGTCAGATTGGGAGACCTTTGGGGCCATTCAACTGGCCCACGATGACCAATCCACTTTCCAGGAAACTGTTCATCTAGGAATGCTCAGACCTGGCACCCATAATGTGGTGGTGCACCATCTTGCTGGAAAAACTCAGGGAACGTGCCAGCTTCAGTGCATAAAGAGGGAAACACATCACTGTCAGTTTTCCCCACTTGGCAACATCTGCCGGGGATCAAACTCTGTTAATTGCTGATTCTGTTCTAAGACATGTGAAGCGGGACATTTAAAACTGCTGGCTAAGGGCAAACATAAATTCAGTAACATTATAATTCACATCGGCCGTAATGACACCCAGTTACATCAATCGGAGGTCACAAAAATTTAAGTTGAATCAGTGTGTAACTTTGCCAAAACAATGTCGGACTCAGTAGTTTTCTCTGGTACCCTCCGCAACCGGGCCAGGAGTGACATGTGGATAGAGCAGCTCTCATTTTCAGAAATCTAACCAAATTTATTTAAAAAAACACCCAATTGTGACTATCCAGAGTTGGGACCAGGGAGCAGAGTTGAAGTCTTACATAACTCTCTGCAGCTTCTCTCCTCCTGTTGTCCCCCTAAAACTCGATGCCCCTAGAGACTGTGTCAGCCCCCAAACAACCAAAAATCAATCAACCAGAAAACAATTTAAATATCACAACGAAAGAACAATCTTGTATCCACAACTGCACCAAAGAGTAAAACTGTGAAAAATGGATTATTAAATATTAGGTGTATCTCTTCTAAGTCCCTGTTAGTACATTTTAATAATTGATCAACACATTGGTTTTTCATGGCTTACAAAAACCTGGTTACAGCAGGATGAATATCTTAGTTTTATTGAATCAACACCCTCAAGACATGCTAATTGTCCAAATTCTTGAGGACAGACTGAGGAGGGGGTGTGGCAGCAATATTCCACTCCAGCTTATTAATCAACCAATGACCCAGACAGAATTTTAATTCAGGGGTGTCAAACTCAATTGCACAGGGGACCACAAGAAAACCATTTATTGAACAGACTATGAACAAAAACAGACAGGAATATTATTCCAGAATAAATAATCTTAAAAAATAAACTTTAACTTTAAATATTTTGCTCTTCATAAAAATATATCCTGTCAAAATTATGCAAGTTAGAAATATGAACATGCTGCCCCCCCCCCCCCAAAAAAACAAACAAACAAACAAACAAAAAAACAAAAAAAAACAAATTAAAGCATACACAAGGTTTGAGCCGCATGTAGACAGAACTTGTGCTTCAAAGTTACCAAAGCGGCGCGCAAACTCAGTGCGCAGTGCGCTCAGTTTATTATCAAACTGCGCCGACTTGGTTCAAAATTACTTGGCAACAGGGATAGTGAGGCAAGTTACACTGGTGCATTTGTGACAGCTTCACTTGAAATACCTTCACCGCATCATACATGCCATGTCCATGAACTGACGGATTTCCTTGCTGAGCTCAAAAACTATTGAGAACTTCCCCAACTCAGCCAACGGAACTCTGTATAAGGAATGTCAGCAAACTCTCAATCTATTTCCCACATAAAAGACTGAAATTGACGGTGATTTAACCCTCTGGGTTTGTTCAAAATTACTATCCTTTCAGCTTGTTTGTGGCCAAAAGTGGCCACCAAGAGATTAGGTCTGTAAATTGTATTATTTTATGGGTTTTTTGCCATTTTTTCTGCATAAAGCGTTTAACTAACTTCAGTTCTTTTCATAAATATAAAATAGTTATTAGTTTAAAAAATTTTAACCCTTTAAACACCAGTTTGTTTGTCCACTGCACTAGCTGGAAGACAACCTCAAATCTCACAATTTTATATAATTGCAGTGCTACTGGAATTTCTTGTATTATTAATTGTAGAGTCTGGGACAAGTAATTGATTCACATCAACATTGATTATAATGCATTGTTATTTTTGTGCAGGGAGAGCAAAAACATTAAAAAACTTCCTCTCAGCTTGTTTGTGGACAAAAATGGCCACCCCTTGTTTACGTTTCCAAAATGCTATAAAACTAATATAGAATTTTTTAAATTTCCACTTTCATTGACTTAATTTTTTAAATTGGCATCAGTGCGATTCATGAAAATCAAAATTTCATTCAAATTCAGAATTTTAACCCTTTAAATACCAGTTAAATCACATAATATGGGCAGAAATCTGTGCCATCAGAAATTGAATTTGAATAAGTTAAATTTGAATTTGAATTTCTCGGATTGAATCTGAATTGTAACTTGAATAAATGCTTTTAAAAACTGAATATGAATTAGCCTAATTTGAAATTCAATGTATTGGTTTAAAAATGATCATCACTAAATTGAAATTGAATTTTATATTTTGAAAAAGAATTTATTTGCTTTGAAACTGTATTTTATCCTTTAAAAGTTTAGCTCGCGAATAATTTCAGATTTACTTCTCACCATTCAGTTTCAGTTCTACAATTCAATTTCAGTTCCAAAATTCAGTTTTTTGGGACTTACATCCAGTTCCGGTTCAAGAGTAATGAACGCAGATTAATAGAACTACGTTTTACTAGCGGACCGAAAGTGTTACTGACGGGAATCTACAGCATCTTGAGCTGAACTAAGACTTCAGAAGTCATTTGTCATGTTGAATGACCAGTGGATAAACTCTCAGGTTGGTAATAAATGTATTACATGTATAAGAACAAGCGTCATGTTAACAAATGATAGCCTTACAGTAACGTTTATGCTTATTATAGCTGTTAGCTGAAAACGCTAATTTAGTCTAGTTTTCCCTGAATTCAGCTTTGACAAACAAATATGATCGACTGTTTCTAGTAGAATTCCAAAGTTGGGAATCTCAACTCTTTAACTAACTTAATAACTTTAGCTAAAATGAATAGTTAGTCTAATTCATTAGTGCAGCATTACTGGATCACCTCTGTTTGAAGTGATATGATATGTGACTATCACTGTGTTTAACTACCATAATAATTCTTAGGGTACTGATTGCATGCTTAATGATTATTTTTTTATTTTTTTTACATACTGCTCCATTGCTATGTTTGACAGGCTGAAGTTGTCAGGTCACCTCCTAAATCAGCCATCTTTTACAGGTGTTTTGTGCCAGAAATGGATTGTCCACTGAAGATACTGAATCTCTACGCCTTGCCATTCATCCTTCTTGTGCCTTCATCTAGACAAGAGACATTAACTTAACCACTCTCACATGCTCTGTACCTACATCACCTTCCCTGAAAGTTGTAGCTTGGCTTATCTGAGGGTGAAATTATAAGAATGTGTTATTTTACAAAATGTTCTCTACGGTTCCTAAATAAAATATGGCATTGAGGTCATTTCTTTTGAATTAATCCCTTCTTCTGAAATATAAGAACCTCCCCTGGTTTTAATGGCACTTTGGATTTCCTTGCTTTCTGTTCCACTCCCAACCCCAAATAGATGCTGTCAAGCTGACACAGTACCGTGGAAGAGGGAAAGAAGTTGGAAAGGACTACTACAAATAAACCTAATGCCTAACAATGAAAAATGTAAAATAAGAACAATAATAATAATAAAGATAATATAATAAAGATGAAGTAACAAGTTTTTAGTTTTTTTGTTTATTCCAAATGATCATCTAGATGTCTGTGACATGTGATGGCAAACACCACACTGGAAGACCTTTGTCATCACATGCTTAAACTCATCATATATATTTGCATATGCTGAACAGGCAGTCAGACATGCTGTAACTGTGGGATAGAAAACTGCATGAACACCATACGGCAGGGGTCTCAAACTCCAGTCCTCGAGGGCCGCTGTCCTGCAACTTTTCCATGTGTCCCTGTTGCAACACACCTAGTACACTGCAAAAATGGCTAGTTTACATTTAGGAAACAAATGCTACATTTGATACAAAAAGCACTGAAAACAAGTGAAATTATCTGTCCATGCAGCAAGTTTATTTTACTTAATAAGAAATCTTGAAATAAGATTTTTTAATCCAGAAATAAAAGAACACATTTGAGAATTGAAGAGGGTTAAAATCAGCTAAAGTTAAGTTAAATATGCTAAATTACAGTCTTTTTTTATATTTTGAATTCTTACTTGCAGCAAATGCACTGAATGAATGCACTGCAATGAGAAAAAATAGTTCTAATACTATGAAAAACTACTCAATATTAGTGAAGTATGATTAATTTGTTTCTTGATTCAGGTTGGCTTATCTTAAAATATAGCCTAATCCATATTAAATCCAAGCAAAAAAAACCTTAAAACAGACCTTTTTTCTAGAATACTCCTTGGCTTCAACTGAAATCACACCCAGGACAAGAGTGATATATGTCAACATTTATTCCTCTCATGAGAACAAAACCCTTTTTGTAAACAATGCTGCTGCACAATCCCTAAAAGTCTAAATCAACCCTTTAAAAGGCCTAAACAGAGAAAAAATACATTTTTGACCTTTTGTGACAGTCACATAGTCTCACAATGTTGTAAATAACGGCATTACTGACTTAAAACTTTACATGCCTCAGTTAAAGTGTCATTAAGAAAAAAACAACTTTCATTTGTAAGGCATTATAAGTAAAGCAGTTTCTCAGGACATTGCTAGGCAAATTAGGAACAAAGTTGTACAAACGTACTACAAAACTAAACAAACTGCAAAAGACCTGATAAAATTCTGCTTGGTATTCACCTATTTTTCAAAGAATGACTTCCATTCAGCTATTGCTTTCTTATATGCACTAGTGACATCTTGATCATGGATGGCATCAGTGATTACCTCAATTTGTATGACAGAGAGAACAGTTACAACACATTTCGGGTATTTTAAGTGCAAGGTGTAGTAATATGCCATCAACACCAACATTCCTTCCCAGAAATCCTCCAAGGGGAGAGTGGTCACTGGTATATTTCCTACAGCAACAATGCTGGTTGTCCCATCAAAAAGTAGCACTGGGAAGGAGAGAGGCCGCTTCTCCAGGTATAGCATAGCATCTTCACCCGGCTAGAAAAGCACAAAAAAAAGGACAAATTCTTTAAATGAAAGGGTTGCTATATCAAGAGTTTAGAATGCTCAAACTGATTTACTGTTGGAATAGAAGAAATAAATATAAAATATCTGACTTACATAAATATGAAATTTTGGAAATGTATTAATTCTGAGCATGAATTTTCTCTACTTTGCAGCATTTTTATCATGTCTATTTGTGCTTTTTTCTCATTTTTTTTAAACTTTGTTACATATTCTAGTTTTTGAAGGCCTTTTTAAATATATCATTTTACTGCTTCTACTTGTATCCCAATTGCAATGTGCTTTTGCTCTGCGCTGCCTCTCTGGAGTAGGTTTTGAATAACAATTAAGGAATCCTGAATAAGGAGTAATTTAATCCCTGCTGAACTAAACTTTGACCCACTCTTATTAAGCATGAAAAGCAAAATAACAATATTAATAATAATAATAATAATAATAATACAAGTAAATGGAGTACAAGTTACAGTGGCTGGTATTGCTAATAGCTGTTCTCACCTTGAGGATATGAAGGAGAGCCTCACTGGCACTTCTCAGCAGCTTTGGTGGTGTAGTTTTTGAAGGAAAAAGAGATGGAAGTGCATTGAAGAGAGTGACAGTAAAATCCACTGTGGACAGAGAAAAGTATCTTAATAAAGTAATCTGAACTTATCTGATGTATGGATTTAATGTATGAAAAGGCCACTTACCTCCATGTACATCCAAGGGAAGAGGTGGTTTCAGGACCTTCCAAATGCCATAGAACTGCACCTTCGAACAAAACCCTGCCCATCGACCCTTCATTTAATCTATGTATTTGCAGTTGGAGCCACCAACAATGCGACACAGTTCATCCAATGCCTATGACAAAGTTGTGCTCAGTTAGTCAAGAACTAACTAAACCTATCCAGAGACAGCAAGGAATGTAACTGAAGGTAGTTGAACTTACATTTCGTGTGTCTTTGAAGCATGGGTATGCTTCAAATATTTTTCTGGGCCTGTCTTCTTCCCTTGTAACATCTGCGTCAATAAAAGCTCGTCTGGCCTCAAACTCCAGGTCCAAAATTTGAGCAACGTCACTTTGGTTGGGTTTTGCATTGGGTTTCCTGTACATGTTGCTCAAGGTTTTGTAATGCCTTGCCTGCATCTTCAGGCTGTCATGGTATGCTAGGGAAAGCAAAGAGCAATTGTAAGACATGGTGTAACTAGACTTCAAAAAAGTCAGATTTTTCTAATCAGTCATTTCTAGTAAGGTTGCATGGTTGTTTTTAAGTTATCGTTTTCAGTATAATATTTATGAGAATTAATGTTTAGGTTAAATATGTTTGAGTAATGAACTGATCCTATATGTCCAGATCATTTCCCTTCGTGTCCTTTTCTTATAATGATCATGGATTTATGTTAATTGTTAGTTTGAACAGAATCAAATATTAAAACGAAAGTTTAAGATGCCCGTGAATAAAACTGTGGTGAAAATAAGGTAAAGGTTGTTTACTGTGTATATCGTTCACATCAGTGTGGACAGTGATTATGAGCTGATGGATAAAAATATTTTAGGTAATTTGATCTATGACACAAACACTGTGATAAGGCATGATAGATGTAACCAGCATGAGGATTTACATGTGTAAATAATCAGCACTGAATAACACCCACTACAACACAAAGTGTTAAAATACTTACTATGGCTAACTGGCAAACTGGAATGAGGGATCTATCATATGTTGATTTTACACACCAACTTGAGTTAATGCCAAACCACTATGATTTATGGAATAAACACTTAGAACGGGGTTCATTGCTGCAGCCATATTTTGGAAAGAGCTGTAAGAGGAACCACAGTCAGACTGAGAGGTGGATACGGGTGATGGTGGACTTACCAACAACATCATCTGGAGGTGCAGTTGATGGACCTATATCAGCCCTGGGTGCAGAGCATGAGGCTGACTTGGATAATAGTGGTAAAGCCAGGGTAGTATTGTTTGACTTAGTTGGTACAGTGGAGGGTAGCGGCAATTGGGATTCTTTCTCTGAGGAAAAAACAGAAGATGAACAGAATTTAATAACAGGGAATAGCTAGAAAGTTAAGGAAAATACTCAACACTGTATAAATCTTGTGATGCACTCTGAACAGAAAACGGAGGGCAGGTGGTCTCTTTGAAGTTTTATATGTCCAAAAGTCATTAGTACAGCAGACCAAAGTACACACCTGCATTTGAGTTATCCTCGCTGAGGTCATCATTGCTCTCAAGAAGTATGGTATAGTCACTTGAACCACATGCTTCACCACTTAGGTCACTTTCAGTCCCATTGTCTGTGTCATCTGAGCTGAAAAGAGTCTTCCCGAGCCTGCCTCGTTGCGGCATGGAGCCCTGCCTCTTCCTTGGAGACGTCATATTTTGGAGTCGTTTGTACAGTTTGGTGTAGATGGTCAGCTGTGGTAAAATAATATATATTTGTACATACTTTTATTATCTCACTCAATTTTAGATATTGTAGTGGGTAAAGAATGACTTACGTATGGCATGTGTGTGTCAGCATCAAGTAACATGGGGTAACAGTCGACAATCTTCTGTGACATTGCTCTCATTTTGAGTTTGGAGGGGTATCTTACTTCTTTCCCCATGGGACTAGCACGGAGGATTGCAACCATGCTGGTGACTGTGTTCCTTACAAGTCTGCAATAGAGCTCCTTCGACATCTTACAGTCCTTTTCCTTTCCACTGTGGAGCAATGCGCACCATGTCCAACTCTGAATCTGTATACACCACATACTCTGGTGGGTCTGGCATTTTCATTTTTTTGTCAGCAGTGTAGGAAATGGGAGTGGAAGTCTGAGGCTGATGTAACACAAAGTTATTTAAGGACTAGTTTTATTGCAATGGATGAGTTTACTGACTGACGCGCAGAAGAAATAGTTCTTTATGGAGCCTAGATGGTGTGAATGACTAGACCAAAGATTGCAATATCTTGTACCAAAAATATATTGAATAAATGGGGGAAGGGGAAGTGGAACAAAATAATTAATGCAACACACAACATAAACAAATGCCCACAATTAATTAAAAAATTAATTGCTGTGATTTTCTGTGCAAGAGTCCTTTTGTTAAGAGTCCTTTTTGGTCCTTTTCTTTTTAAAGTTCACTTTTAAGGTATTCCTCCTTAGGGTCCAGCTTCATACAATGGGGAAATATGTCCGTAATCCAAAGACGGCAAAGTGGGGGAAAAAACAAAGAATGGTCCTACCGGCTCGCCACTTCAATATGAAGAAGATCAATTCAAAGGGGGAAAAAAACCTGACCTGTAGGTCAGAAAAATGTCCATTAGCACATCAAGTTCGATTCAGTTTACCGGTAAACAAATACATTTTTCTGCAAGTCTATGTAACAATGCAAATCATGAATCATGAATCATCATCATCCACCAATGTACAACAGTTAAATTATTAATCATCTTGGCTACGTAGCTTAATCTATACATTCCAGTAGCGTTCGCTACAAACAAATACAAAAACAACAATAAAGAAAAATAACTGTCTGACAGACAACATAGCCGAATTCAAGGCAACACATAACAATAATCATTCAATCGCACTTTGTTTCAACGTAAGCCCATTAAAGTGCTTAAGTAAATAAAAGTGTTCAAAAACAGCGTTTTTTTAACCGGAGTTCTGCTCGCGGTGGGAACGCCGCCGAACAAAGTCATTTTTTAATCGCGAAAATGATCAACTGCTTACTGACAACCAAAAGGTTGTTTTTGGTAGATATTAAGGACACTTACCGCTGAGGTGAAATGAGTTTATAACTGAATTGAGGGGAGAAAACGCTATGTTTTCCAACGCCGTTCTAAATGCCATAAGTCAAACCCGGGATACCTGGACCCGGGGTATAGAGTATGTTTGGGGAGTGTGATTGTGTGTACATGTTCATTTACGTTTATTCCTACGTTGGGTGAGTGCTGAGTGTTTGTATATGTGTGCATGAGGGTGGGAATGCATGTCTGTATCTGTGTGTGCCTGTTTGTCTGTGTCTATATGTCAGGTCGGGTCTTAGACTCCACCTCTCTGGGAACTCCCAGGCCCTCCAAGTGTGGAGGCCTATCTCCCCTCACCACACTCCCTGCCGGTGACTGATGCCCTCAAGGGTCGGTGCATTGTTGGTTCTTGGTGTCCGGGGCTGGGCGCTCAGGTCATGTGCCAGCTCACTCCCGGTGGCTACTTGGCGGGGCCTGGCGCCTGCTGCTCGGTCAGGCCTCTTCCGGGGCGCGGAGGGCCCTCGGACCTCCGGCCTCTGTGCCTGTGGCTCGGTTCACTCTGGCACAGCTGGCTGCCGGCGGAGCCGGCGGGCACGCCGGTGCAGCCCCCTCTAGTTTCTGCCCGGTGGCTACTGGGTGACCCCTCGTCTGGGGATCCTCAGCCCTTCCCATGAAGGTGGCACGGATGCCCCTCCGGTGGTCCTCCTTGGGCTCTTGCACTCTGGGGCCTCTGGATGTCTGGGGCCTGGATCTCCTCCATGCCTGCTTCATGCCCTGGGGGACAGGGCTATGGCTCTCTACATCCTCTTGCAGACCATTACATGGGGAAACCATTTGAATACAAGCGCGCCGACCCACACAGGTGTGCACACAGGTGTTCACTGTTCGTAGACTTAAATCACACCTTTCTTGGCTGCTACTTCAAAGCACATTGTGCGCTGTCTGTCCTGCGTGCTGCACAACAACATTCAATATTTAGTATTTACTGCTGTTTACACTTAGCTAGATTAATGCGATGGTGTTGTGTATAGTATGTTGCTTTGTTTTGTTTTTTTTTTTGCTTGTTTTCTATTCTTTTTCTCTCAACAGGTGATCCCGGAGATATTTTTTTTCCCCCCCCTTTCTCACTGTCCCTCTCCCCTTCTGTTTTTCTTTTCCTTCCTCTTTCTTTCTCCCTTTCCTATCCCTCACTCATGTCTGTCCCGTCTGTAACAACTGAAAATAAAATAAAATAAATAATAAAAGCAAAGGTCAATCAAATGGACCAATACGGCAATGCCATGATGATCCATTTGGCAAAATAAATCCATTGGGTATCCTTGTTGGTCTTCAGACAACAATTCTGACGGCTAAAGAACCAAATGGGACAGGCAAAAAAAAAAAAAAAAAAAAAAAAAAAAAAGGAGTCAAACCCGCAAGTATCCCTCCACAGCCGGTTTTCATACTTGCCGCGACGTGGAAGGAGCAAATCAGAAGAAGGGGATCAAATCAGCTGACGTGGGTCTTGTGACAGTGTGTAGTTGATATGGGTTACAGGTTCCCCCCTCGATCTCATGTACGTCCCCGTACATGGTGGCTGGTTCCGGATGACAGGTTGCTCAGTGGCAGTAAGTAGATGGTCCTCTTCATCTTCCAATGCATGAGTGAAGGCAATGGTCAAGCCATGGACTAGCGCCTGTATACTCTTCAAGATGGGCTGACCAAGCTTAGAGTATTTTAACCGGTCTGGTGGTTTCCTGGTCTGAGTTGATGTTCTCAGAGGTTCTAGTTCAAAGCTGGAGGTGTCAGAGTTAGATGGTAGATCAGCAGCAGAGGACATACTGGACTCAGTCGGCAATTCAACATTGGTAGGTTCAGCAGAGGACAGACTGTCCTCTGATTCCACAGTATCAGGAGCTTCCTCCTTGACAGGGGTTTCTGAGTCAGGGGTTTCGCTCTCTGCTGGCTCAAGAGGAGGCAAAGGGAGCGTAGCAGGTTCACAGAATGGCGTATCAGATGGTACAGTTTCAGTGGCTGGAACGGTGGATGAAGGTTCTGGCAGATTGTGGACAGTGGTGAATTGCAAAGGCTCTGAGACAGAATCATACCATTGATGCGGTATCATGTCATCCTCATCTTCTGACTGAGGTTGTGCACAGTCCTCATCAGAAAGGTTGAGTGACTGCTTCCTGGTTGGTTTTACAGTTGTTCGGTTGGTTCTAGTGGAATGCGGCAAGAACCCACATGGTAAGAGGAGATCTCTGTGTAGAGTGCGAATCGGTTTGGATTTGTTCTCTGGTCGGAGAGTATACACTGGAAGATTTTCTGCTCTTTTTACCACCACATAGATGTCTGGTTCCCATTTGTCTGCGATTTTGTGTTTGCCTCGGAGTTTCACATTACGTGCCAGCACCCTGTCACCAACGTCCAGTTCAGAGGGGGTGATATGTTGGTCGAAACGGCTCTTGTTTCTTCCCATGAGCTTCTCCGCATTTCTAATGGCAATTTTGTAGCTCTTTTCTAGATTTGACTTTAGGTTCTGGACATACTGTGAATGAGTGGGTTGATTGTCGTCCACAGGCAGTCCAAAGACCAGGTCAATCGGGACGCGAGGTTGTCGACCAAACATGAGCTCATAGGGTGAGTAGCCAGTAACATCACTCCGGGTGCAGTTGTATGCGTGGACCAAGGGCTTAACAAAATCTTTCCAGTGAGTTTTCTCTTCAGTGGTGAGTGTTCTGAGCATATTCAGTAGTGTTCTGTTAAAGCGCTCGACTGGATTACCTCGTGGATGGTATGGTGTAGTTCTCATTTTGTGAATTCCAGCCATTTTGCAGAGTTCTTTTATTGTGCGTGACTCGAAGTCTGGTCCTTGATCACTATGCAGCTTTTCTGGGATACCATAATGAACCAGGAAATTGTCCCAGAGACATTTGGCGACAGTCTTTGCTTTTTGGTTTGGAGTGGGGACAGCGACAGCGTGCTTGGTAAAGTGATCTGTTATTACAAGGATGTTTTTGGTTCTGCTCCTGTCAGGTTCCAGTGATAAAAAGTCCATACAAACCAGTTCCAGAGGTCGATAAGTTCGAATATTCACCAGGGTTGCTGCTCTTTCAGGTAAGGCTTTCCGCTTGGTGCATCTCTCACATGTCTTCACTTTATTCCACACATCATTGGCCATTTTCGGCCAGTAGAATCTCCGACGTACGAGGTCGAGTGTACGTTCGATGCCCAAATGACCCATCTTGTCATGCAGTTCTGACAGTACTTCAGCCCGGCATTTCTGAGGTAACACTAGCTGGTAATAGAGCTGGTCCCCAACCTGCCTCCTTCTCATGAGAATGGCGTTTTGGAGCTCCAGGCGATGTTGGTCTCGGAGTAGAAGGGGCAGTTCTGGGAGTTCATCCCGCAAGATGGGAGGTGGATTTTCCCCAGTCTCTAGCAGCAATATGACATGCCTCAGGGTCTGGTCTTCCCTCTGTCTCTCAGCGATTTCAGCGTTTGTCAGCTGAGAAACAACAGGAGATGCAAACTGAGTGTTGTTGACGAAGCTATCAGGCAAACTGTCGGCATGGGCAGTTAGTGATTGGATGAGTGTGGTGGTGGACATCTTTTCAGCCATGCTATAAACGAGCTGACGGTCACAAATGGCTTTGATTGTGTGCTGATCGATGGAAATTGAGGAAGACTGATCCAGATGATGTTGGGCAAATCGGAGAATTCTCTCCCTCTCCTTTTGGGACATTTGGTCATTGGCGAGTTCTCCATGTGGCCTGCGAGAGAGAGCATCAGCGTCTAGATTCTGCTTACCAGATCTGTACATGATTTTGAATGAAAATGTGGAAAGAGCAGAGAGCCAACGGTAACTGGTGGCATCTAATTTAGCAGAGGTAAGTAGATAGGTAAGTGGGTTGCTGTCAGTGATGACAGTGAAGTTAGTGCCATAGAGATAGTCATGAAACTTCTCTGTAACAGCCCACTTAAGAGCCAGAAATTCCAGTTTGTGAGCTGGATATTTTACTCACACCTCGACAGACCGCGACTTGCGTAGGCAATCACCTGGTTTTGTCCTTGTTGCTCCTGGTACAGAATAGCTCCTAGCCCGGTAGAACTAGCATCTGTATGGAGAAGGTAAGGCTTCTGGGGATTAGCGAAAGCAAGTACTGCTGTGGTGAGTTTTTTGATAATGGTGTCAAAGGCTTGTTGACATGCAGGAGTCCAGCGACTGGCAAGTGGTTCCTTAGGATCCAAATATTGGTCTCGTTTGATGGTGGCTCTGAGTTTCCGCTGTGATGGAGGATATCCAGCAGTAAGGTCATGCAAAGGTTTAACGATGTTGGAGTAGCCTTGGATGAACCTGCGGTAATATCCTGGGAAACCCAGGAAAGAGTGGAGTTCTTTAAGATTCTTTGGAACCGGCCAGGACTTAAGTGTCTAGATTTGATCTGGATCTGTCTGCACACCATCCTTTGACACAACATGCCCCAGGTATTTAACGGATTTCTGGAAAAACATGCACTTTTCAACTGAGAGCTTGAGTCCAAATTCCTTCAGACGGTGAAGGACTTTCAGTAGTCTCCTCTCATGCTCTTCAAGCGTTGGTGCAAAAATAATCAAGTCGTCAATGAAGACCAAGACTTCTTTCAAGTTCATTTCTCCCATGCACTTTTCCATTAGTCGTTGGAAGGTACTGGGTGCGTTTGTGACTCCCTGGGGCATTCTGTTGAACTCATAGAATCCAAGTGGACATACAAATGCTGTTTTGCTCTTGTCTTCCTCCTCCATTTCAATCTGATAATAACCAGATTTAAGGTCAAGGACTGAAAACCACTCTGATCCAGAGAGAGCTGTAAAGGTATCCTCCAACTTTGGCAATGCATATGCATCTTTGATGGTCAGCAGATTTAGTTTCCAGTAATCAATGCAGAGCCGCACACTCCCATTCTTCTTTCGCACCACGACAATGGGTGACGCAAAGGGTGAGTCCGACTCTCTGATGACCCCAGAGTCAACCAGCTCCTTCAGGTGTTGGCGCACGGCATCCAGATCTTGAGGATGGATTGGTCTTGGGTGCTGTTTGAAGGGAGTAGGGTCAGAGAGCTTGATCTGATATTTCACTTTGTCGGTTTACCCAAAGTGAAGGTCGTGTTTGGCAAAGACATCATGGAGGGCGTTTAACTTCTCAGTAATACGACTCTTCCATTCCGGTGTTAAGGGGGAGTTACCAAAGTTGAAGTTGATCCAGAAGTTACAGGGTTAGGAGGCATACTGTCATGACTCCTTTCCTGACACTGAATAGACTGAATGGCACTGATCTCCGCAATGATGGCTTTGGCTGGGAGGGTTACATCGTGTTCAGACTGGTTGCAGATTACCACAGGTAAGTGGTATGGCTGGTGAGAAGGGAAATCCATGACACAAGACGGGACCATTAAGCCACCTGGCAGAGGCGACAAAGTTGGATGTTCCACCAACACAGCCTTCTCGGCCTGGAGGCAGCGTCCAAAAATTAACCCCTCCAAGGCAACAGTTTTTCCAGCTGGGATTGTCTGTGGTCCGTCAGTGTGCAGCTTGATGATTCCATGATGATTACTGTTGGCCAGTCTGTATCGTTGCTCAAGAATTTTCAGCACCGTTCTGTATCCATGAGGGGCTGGAAAGGAGGGTTGTTGGTCTGAGAATGCTTTCTCATATGCCAAGTCCAGAGTGTTTGTACCAATCAGTATTGATGGCTGTTGAGCTGATTGGACATCAGGAACTACCAGAGCAAGTGTATCAACAGCTGTGGTGGAACCCAAGAAGTCGGGAGGGAAAGTGACGTTCATCTCCACATAACCAAGGTATGGAACAGCTTGGCCATTCGCTCCTTCTATCTCCAGGAGATTTTTCAGAGGTTGTATCTCTTGGTCAGAAAGATAATCATGGTGGAAGGAGTGAGAGATGGTGGTTACCTGGGATCCAGTGTCTAACAGGCAGTTGAATACAGTTCCTCCAATCGTGACCTGTGCTGTACTTCTGGTTCCAATGAGTCCTTTAGGCAATGTGATGGAATGTCCATCCTGCTTGTAACTGGGACATGGGTCGACTGCAGCCTCCGTCTGTCCCTCCACAGAGACTGCCTCTAGTTTGATGATTTGTTATTACTGTCCCAAGCCTGTTGTCTTTTTTCAAGTTGTTTCTTCTTTTTCAGAACCAGTGTCGGGTTCGGAGGGTTGGCGCATCCTGCTGACATGTGCCCATCCTCTCCACATTTAAAGCAGTAGCCTGCTCTAGGCTGGGAACTGTTTGCACTGCTGCTGGGTCTTGGTTGTGCTGATCTGAGTTGAGGTGGTGCTGGCTTGGAGAACTGAGATTTCTGTGAGAGAAGAGCAGCCATTTGACTCTGCAGTTTCTGCATCTGTTGCTTCAGCTCATTAATAGCCTTGGTGTCTGAATGGCTACAAGCACATGTGCTCTGGGAATGAACAGCGGCACGAGGCTTGGATGCAGTTTTTACACAGACTGAAATGAACCCCCCGGAAATACAAAAAGTAGTGGTGGGGCATGTTGTAAAAACAGACACCGTACCTACATTCAGACTTCAACAAACATTTACTCAAGCAGTTTTGTCGAGGATGCTGGGATAGCGATATCATAAACAAACTACAGTTGGAGAACTTGAGGAGCGATCCCCCATGTTTTGCAGAGTTCCTCCTACTGCTTCGAACTGAGGAGGGTAGACAGTTGGCCAAGGAGAATCTCATGAAGAAGCACCTAACTGCATCCAAGCCTCGTGCCGCTGTTCATTCCCAGAGCACATGTGCTTGTAGCCATTCAGACACCAAGGCTATTAATGAGCTAAAGCAACAGATGCACTGTTACACTGACATTGTGGCACATCAAAGCCTAAGGCACAGGTGTCGGACTCCAGGCCTCGAGGACCGGTGTCCTGCAGGTTTTAGATGTGTCCTTGATCTAACACAGCTGATTCAAATGGCTAAATTTCCTCCTCAACATGTCCTGAAGTTCTCCAGAGACCTGGTATTGAACTAATCATTTGATTCAGGAGTGTTGACCCAGGGTGAGATCTAAAACCTGCAGGACACCGGCCCTCGAGGCCTGGAGTTTGACACCCCTGGCCTAAGGGATTACTCTCGCTTCGATGGCAAGTGTTGGCATCTTGAACTCTTAAACTATAACAGTTGTGGGATATAAAAAAAAAAAAAATACACAATTAGGCAAATTAATGCTAGACAATATGGACATTAATCATCTTCTTAGTGGTATAATGTGTATTTACCTTTTGGCTGATAAAATCCCAAATCTTCTTTCTCCGGAAGAAATTTTCATGGCCCGAAAAAAGATCCTTTAGGTCATCCCAGGTAAATTTAAATTAAATTCATCCATCCATCCGCTTCCGCTTATCCTTTTCAGGGTTGCGGGGAGGGGGGTGGGTGGGTGGTGTTGAATAAGACACACAATCCTCCTTTCTCAGCCAGGATCATGTCCAGTGCTACACGATGTTGGATTACAGCAATTCTGAGAGCGTCTATTTCTTGGTTGTGTCCCTCGTTGCCCTTGCAGGGTGCATTAAGGAACATGCCGAATCTATAGTCCAGTGTCTCACTTCTGAGAGCATGTTTTCCAACTCCTGCCCACGGGAAGAGTGAGTGGAGTACCTTTTGTCCAGTTGTCCAGAGTTGAATTCTTCAGGTACGTTGATTCCCCAGATTGAGTCATGTGGTCTGACTGTTGAAGTTGAGCGTTTCTTCTTGGATGAGGATGTTGATGTTGATGTGCACTTTACAAAAGTCATTCTGAAGGTGTGATCAGAGATCAGAATTGGTGCACATGTTCCAGTATGTTTCCCATATATGGTTGGGTGTGTTGATGTGCTCGGCATGTGCGAGCAGACTTAACAGTCTTTCTCTGTGGTCCTGTTAAACACGTATCTGTGTCAGGCATTTTTCATCCAAGGATAGATGTAGTCTTGTGTCATGTCCATTAGGTAGAAGTTGTCATGCGTCCATCTTCTCAATCTGCCTCGTGGCTCAGCAGCTGTTTGCATCAGCTGGGGTCCTGTAAGGATGAGCTTTGCAGTTAAGGTAACCAGGAGGGTTCCCCTTCCCATGGTTGCACATAGGTCCATCACACCCGCACCTGGCTGCGTTGATTGGATGGAGATTGGAGTGCGGGCTTACCCTACGGGGGCCCAATCTTCACTTCCACCCTCACCCCCGAAGCAACCAAAACGTGGGCGAGACTTCCCTAATGTGCTTCCTCCTTGGTGTCGGGGCTTCCCGGGACCTCAACCTTTTTGCAGTGGCTCTGATGTATCCAAGAGGGTCTCTCTGCAATTTTACAGGCTGTGGGTGTGGTCAATAACACTTGATAGGGACCTTCCCACCGAGGCGAAACAATATCCTTATTTTCTAGTAGTTTTGCCATCCATTCTGCCAGAGTTGTTTCTCTGACAGATTTGTCTAGAGGTTCACTTGTCACTGGTAGTGGAAAAGGCCTACCATGAACAACCTCAAATGGTGTAAGTTTTTGAGAGCCTTGTGTTAATCTCATCCATGTTTTTACTAGGCCTATGCATTCAGGCCATGGTCTTCCTGTTTCTTCCATGCATTTTCTGAGTCTCTGTTTTATGGTGCCGTTAGTTCTCTCCACTAACCCTGCACTTTGTGGGTGATAAGCACAATGGTTTCTTATGCTGAATCCTAGTGCTTCAGAGACTTTGCTGATCACGTCATTGACAAAATGTGTTCCATTATCTGATCTTATCAGAGTAGGGATGCCATATGTTGGGATGAAATGGTTACATAGACATTTTGCAACTGAGATTGCATCTGCTTTTTTTCCACTGGATAAATCTCTGGCAATTTTGAGAATACGTCTATAATCACTAGAGCGTATTTTGAGCCTTGACTTTCACTTAATTCAATAAAGTCCATATGAATGGTGTGAAATGGAAGAGGTGGTGTGGGGAAATGTCCTCTTTTTGGCCTTAGATTTCCCTGTGAGTTGTGTTTTTGACAGATCATACATGTCTTCACAAATTCTTTGGCTGAAGTTTCAAAATTTAGAGTATAAAAGTGTATTAATGACCTGGATCATTCCCCCTGATGACACATGGGTCACCCCATGGGTCACTAATGCTGCTGTTCTGTGTAGGGATTTGGGCAGTATTGGTTTTCCTTCACAAGTCATCAGATCATCTTTTAGTTGTGCTCCACACTTTAACCATTTCTTCTGTTCTGCGGTTGGTGCTGCTTTTTGTTCGTCTTTAAGGACGTCAAGTGGTATTTGCATGGTGGATGCAGACATTAATACCACATTTTAGCTCAAAGTTTTAGATTATATAGCGTATAAGATCTCCTTCCATCCATTATGGAGGCAGGCTTATCCAAGATGGCGTCGCGGATGGCAGCCTCGGTACTGCGCTCTCTCGCACTTTTCTTGTTTCTGTTTATTTTCTGCGCTTTTGGTAACTCAGACCACATCACTTTCTCCAGAGATCAACTGATAAACATCAGGCAGTCATCTCACTATAGTTCTTATCCATTTTTCACAAACCCGGAAAGTTTTTTGGAGATTTTAGTTGGAGGCGCAGCAGCTCTCTGTGGCTCCTGGAGAAGACGTAGACGGGGGAGTCGTGCTGGTGCACTGGTGAAACTACGTCGGCGAGGATTCCGCACGGCACTCCCCTCCATTCACCTCGCGAATCTCTGCTCTCTTCCAAACAAAGTCGACAAATTACTGCTCTTAAACCGGACTAACAAGGACTTTGCACGCTCTGCTGCCCTCTGCTTCACTGAAACCTGGCTCAGTGAGCGAGTCCCAGAAGCTGTCTTAAATCTGCCGGGCTTCCAACTTCACCGGGCGGACCACGAAACAGACCTCTCAGGGAAAACAAAGGGTGGTGAAGTCTGCTTCTACATTAATGAAGGTTGGTGTACTGATGTCACAGTGTTACAGAAACACTGCAGCCCACACTTGGAAAGTTTTTTCATCAACTGTAAACCTTTTTATTCACTGCGGGAGTTTTCTTCCTTCATGCTGGTCGGAGTTTACATCCCTTTGGCTTCCTCAGCCAAAGTGCTTGCTCATAGGGGGTCATATGATTGTTGGGTTTTTCTCTGTATCCTAAGGCTAGACCCCCTATGCTAAGCGAGCCTACCGCAGACATGAGCGAGACAGATAAATATGAAGGCATGCCAGCTCGGACGTTGCCCGGATCAACAAGGTCCGCGTCAGGTGTTGAGGAACCAGGGCACCCTGACGAGAAGTGGGCTACTGGAACAAGAAGGCATCGGTGGGCAAGAGATGAAAACAGGGCGTTGTTGGAATGCTACTACGCAAGTAACCCCGGCGGAAGGGGCTACATGAATAGGATGAGGGACCTATGGATTCTTCGATACCCAGCATCCACAATGACGGCGAAACAACTAGTAGCTCAGTGTTCCAACATTCGAAAGAAGGGACTGCTCTCACAGCTAGAGATTGACGAGGTACAACATAAATGCTACGGCAAGGAGGAGTCAGGACGCCAGGTCAGGGGGGAGATATCATCACCCCCACCCGAGATTGGGTACATAGCCCCAAGTGCGACAGGAGAAGGATCGTTGAGTGCGAGAGGAACTGACCTGAAAGATAGGATCATGGCCAAGCTTGAAACCTGGACCCCCCGTAGCCGGTTACCAAGATTAGGTGAAGTACCCTCAGAAGGTCTGCTAGATGATGTTAATGCAGCACTACGGATAACCTGCCTCAGTACTACATGGAAGCTCCTGTCAGGCATCATATCGGCTAAGATGAACAGGCACATGGGTCAATACATGAGTGGGACACAGAAAGGAATTGGCAAGAATACCAAAACACCAGCTACTTGTAGACAGAACAGTCAGCCGAGACTGCAAGACCAGACTAACCAACCTGTGCACTGCCTGGATTGATTAACACTAGAATTACTGAGCCTTTTATCCCTGGTGCAAGTCCCTACTACTAGATTTACTAGCCTGCGCAGATTTGCGTAAATTCCCCCCGACCCTAACACCTCTTGGCACCCCGCTGAGATTTTCACAGGTCTTCAGCTCCATTGTTCTCCTGCTTTTGTTGTGCAAAGACACCCTCCCCCAACCCCCAACCATGAGAGATTCAGGTCTTTCCTTCCCTGCAAGGCTACTTTCCTTCCTTACCTGCAGTGTACAATACAGTTCTTGTCAATCCTTGTCACTACATTGCATGCCTGTCCATAAACACATATACACAGAGTTTTACATATATTTATATAGCCACACCTTACATAATATGCATAAAGTCTAGTTATACACACACATCTATATCTATATATATATGTATATCCATAGGTCCCTGAATAGGATGAGGGATCTATGGATATATATATATATATATATATATATATATATATATATATATATATATATATATATATATATATACATATGTGTGTGTATATATACATATGTGTGTGTATATATACATATGTGTGTGTATATATATATGTATATATATACATATGTGTGTGTATATATATATATGTATGTGTAGATATATATGTAGATATAGATGTGTGTGTGTGTGTGTGTGTGTGTGTCTGTGTGTCTGTGTCTGTGTGTGTGCAACATTGGCATTTGTTTACTCAGATCAAAGGCAGGCCAAACCTCTGTGTTACAACCTACATACAAAAGACACACATTCACAATATATGGGTACACAAGTCTGTTTTATTTCAAAGTGTTTCAGACTTTACAGCGTTTGCAGACCCAGTGTCCATCATCCCTGCATTTGGCACAGGTGAATTTCTGACATGTTGCACAGGTAAACCTGCTGCGATTCCTGTTGCAGCTCTCTTGCACCTGGCACTGCGTTGTCTTTACAGTTCCTGGCACAGCAGCTGCAGCAGCTTCAGCAGCCTTCCTCTGTGCTAATATTTCCTTGAGCTGCATGAATAGGCAACAAAGTTGCTGAGCTAGAAGACTCAGAAACAATCTTCTTTTGCCTGTCCACCCTGTACATGCCTTGTACAAAATGTAGGCATTCACCGCCGCCAGGTCCAGCATATTGTAGAAAACCGCTACTGGCCACCTGCGTGTTGCTGCTCTTACAGAATACATCCGCGCCATTTGGTCCAACACGTCTACACACTGTAAAAGCAGAGAAAGAGAGTCATGAGTATATGTTTTTTTCTATAGGCCTGTATAGCACACATCAGAAAACATTGCAGCACTGGTGTAAAATTGTACACACATTCACATACCTTCATGTGGTCATAGTCTGCTATCATGTTGGGTTTCCTCTTTCTGCCATCACCGATCGTCACGTCTTGGTGCATGGAACTTAGAACACACACAGTCTTTTTTTTTTTAGGTGCATAAATTGTCAAGGAGACACCGCCACTTCTAAGCACTGAAGTGGAGAATACCTCTCGCTTTGCAGTATCTTTTGCAAGTTGAGGAAGTTCACGCCGGACTTTATTCACCGTGCCCAGTAACGTTGTTTTGCGCTGCAGCGTCTGTGCGACAGTGACAGTGAAGTGAAGAAATTGTCCGTTGTGACATTTCTCCCATCATCCAAAAACGGCTCCATCAGTTTCATGACCACGTTCTCTGCCAGCCTCTCTCCCTTCTGACCACTGGGGTCCTTTCCCAAGTAAGGAGATGCACTGCAGACATATTTGGTGTCCAAATCCGTGGCCATCCAGAACTTGATCCCAAATTTGTCTGGCTTGGTTGCAATATACTGTGTGAATGGACAACAAACCTTGGTAGGGAACAACCGTTCATCTATGGTCATGTGTTCTCCTGGAGTAAAGCTCTTAGCACAGTTCTCGTTGAAGCGTGTCCAGATGTCGGAGATCGCCGCAAATTTGTCTGTTTTCACCCGTTCTGCCCGCGTGTCCCTGTCATCAAATCGAAGGTGTTGCATAATTGAAATGAATCTATCTCAGGGCATTGTCTCTTTGATTACTGGCACCAGAAATCCTTCTGACCAGCAATCCACAATGGCACCAACAGGACACATGATTGCTCTTACAAACAGGATTGAAATGAATGCCATCAGTTCATGAACTGACAAATTCCAGTCCGGCTCTGTTCTGCGGGCTTGATGTACCGTGCACTCTCTGATGGTCTGCAACATTCCCACGTCTAACAGGCAAAGGAAGCTTTGGAGCACACTTGTAATCTTACGTTGTCAGAAGATAAACAAATAGAGAATGGTAAATTTACATGAACCTCACTCTAAATGGGTTTATATAAATATCATATGTAATATGGCGATGAGGTGTGAATGTGTGTCTTTTATATTTGCAGGTCAGTCAATGTGTGCGATATTTTGTATAGATACAGCAGGCATTTCTGAAAGTTGTAACACTGAGGTTTGGCCTGACTTGGAGTGAGCAAATGCAAATGTGCCAGGCCTCAAGGATAATGGGTGGTTTGCACAACAAAAGCTGGAGGAGAAACAAGCTGACGACCTGTGAAAATCTCAGCAGGGGTGATTAACACCTCGGGACTTGCACCAGAAAATAAAAAAGCCAGTAATTCTAGGGGGTGTTGGGTTTAGGGAAGTTACGCAAAGTTAAGAGAAGGCCTAGTGTTAAGAGAAGGCCTATGACTCAATGCCCCACAGCTGGATACTGGAATGCCTAGAATTGTACAAGATCAATGGGACCCTAAGAGCCTTCATCAGGAACTCAATGGGGATGTGGCGTACAACACTAGAGGCCAACTCCAAGCCCATAGCACAAGTCACCATCAAGTGCGGGATCTACCAAGGAGATGCTCTGTCCCCACTGCTGTTCTGCATAGGCCTGAACCCCCTCAGTGAGATCATTAACAAGACTGGCTACGGATACCGACTACGGAACGAAGCAGTTGTCAGCCACCTCCTGTACATGGATGACATCAAGCTGTATGCCAAGAGTGAACGAGACATCGATTCACTGATCCACACTACCAGGCTATACAGCAATGACATTGGAATGTCGTTCGGGCTGGAGAAGTGTAGTCGGATGGTAACAAAGAGAGGGAAGGTAGTCAGAACTGAGGGGATTGAACTACCAGAAGGCAACATTGCAGACATAGAGGACAGTTACAAGTACCTGGGGATCCCGCAGGCGAATGGGAACCATGAAGAGGCCGCTAGGAAAGCTGCAACCACCAAGTACCTGCAGAGGGTCAGGCAAGTCCTGAGGAGTCAGTTGAACGGTAAGAACAAGATCCGGGCCATCAACACGTACGCCCTGCCCGTGATCAGGTACCCTGCTGGGGTAATAGGCTGGCCAAAGGAGGAGATAGAAGCCACTGACATAAAGACAAGAAAGCTCCTTACCATGCATGGAGGGTTTCACCCCAAGTCCAGCACCCTGAGGCTGTACGCTAAGCGGAAGGAAGGGGGTCGGGGACTGGTGAGTGTCAGTAATACAGTCCAGGATGAGACAACGAACATCCAAGAATACATCACGAAGATGGCCCCAACTGACAGCGTGCTCAGTGAATACCTCAGGCAGCAGAAACCCAAGAAAGAGGAGGGAGACGAGGAACCATCATGGAAGGACAGGCCCCTGCACGGTATGTACCACCGGCAGATAGAGGAGGTGGCTGATATCCAGAAATCCTACCAGTGGCTGGACAAAGCTAGACTTAAAGATAGCACAGAGGCACTAATCATGGCAGCACAAGAACAAGCTCTGAGTACAAGATCCATAGAGGCTGGGGTCTATCACACCAGGCAAGACCCCAGGTGCAGGCTGTGTAAAGATGCCCCAGAGACAATCCAGCACATAACAGCAGGGTGCAAGATGCTAGCAGGCAAGGCATACATGGAACGCCATAACCAAGTGGCCGGCATAGTGTACAGGAACATCTGTGCCGAGTATAACCTGGAAGTCCCGAGGTCAAAATGGGAAATGCCCCCAAGGGTGGTGGAGAATGACCGAGCTAAGATCCTGTGGGACTTCCAGATACAGACGGACAAAATGGTGGTGGCTACCCAACCGGACATAGTGGTAGTAGACAAACAGAAGAAGATGGCCGTAGTGATCGATGTAGCGGTTCCGAATGACAGCAATATCTGGAAGAAGGAACACGAGAAGCTGGAGAAATACCAAGGGCTCAGAGAAGAGCTCGAGAGGATGTGGAGGGTGAAGGTATCGGTGGTCCCCGTGGTAATCGGAGCACTAGGTGCGGTGACTCCCAAGCTAGGCGAGTGGCTCCAGCAGATCCCGGGAATAACATCGGAGATCTCTGTCCAGAAGAGCGCAGTCCTGGGAACAGCTAAGATACTGCGCAGGACCCTCAAGCTCCCAGGCCTCTGGTAGAGGACCCGAGCTTGAAGGATAAACCGCCCGCAGGGGCGTGCTGGGTGTTTTTATATATATATATATATATATATATATATATATATATATATATATATATTAGGGGTGCAATATATACAACATATAAGTCCATATATGTATATGTATATATATATATATATATATATATATATACACATATATATACATATACATATACATATACATACACATATACATGTGTGTATGTATATATATATATATATATATATATATATATATACATACATATACATATATATATATATATACACACATATACATATATATATATATATATATATATATATATATATATATATATACACACATATACATATATACACACATATACATATATATCCATATACATATACATATATACATATATATATTTGCTCTCTCTACTTTCTAACCTTGACTCTCCTAAATAAAAGCTCAAGTTAAACAGGACTTATATGTTGTACCGTGACTGAAATGTTTCATATTTCATATCCATATTGAGTTCCATAAAATTCTAATCAGACTATCTGCATCACAAATGACTCCATCCTGTGAAATCTTTAACTCACCTCTCCAGCAGAGGTCTCTCCCCTCTCCCTCTCTGTGATCCTCAGCCCTGACTCCTACAGGTTAATGGGGATGGAGGAGTGATTATTATTATTTCCACTGATGATAACCATACCTGAATGAGCTCAGCTCGATTTTTCAGAGCTAAAACGGGTGACAGAAATTAACATTATGCTAACAATTTAACTTAGTGCGCTAGCCAGGTTTTTATTTATCAAAATGGGGAGCACCTGGTTCATTATTTACATGGGACTCTCTGCTGTTAGCTGGAGCTAACTAATTGTTACTACCAGCCAGTGATGAAGACTTGCGTATATCCATGATTTCTTGCTGTTTTCCGCATGTACGCTAGTGTGTCCGCAGGTGTATACGAGCGGAGTGTAAAGTAGCAGTGAAAACGAGGACTGGATTTTCAGTAATGTGGATGTCCCCTGTGAACAACTGGAACGGATTGGATAACGAAGCACTGACGCTACCTTAACAGTGTAAAGTGAAAGGGACCAACCGAGTTATGATCATATTTATGTGAATAGCGACAGGTTTATATTATTATTTCTTTAAACTCATATTCCTGCATCTTTATATTGAATTTGTCTGCAAGTTCTGTAAAAATCGAATAAATTAAAAAAACAAAACAAAAACTAAACACCAAATTATTTAGGGGGGCTTAAGAATATTTTAGGGAGGCTTAAGCACCCCTAAAACAGGCCTAACGACGCCATTGGTGTCAACACTGCTTTCATATAACCTGCTCCTCCATCTACATGTAAGTAGAAAGGCTTATCATAGTCAGGCAGTGCTAAAACAGTATTTGTCTGTAATCAAGTTACTGAATGCTTCTTCTTCTTCTTTTGTAGATGCAACACTACATTTTTATTTAAAGCATTTTAGGTCATTTCTATTTTTTCCAAAGAATTCACACATCTCATATATTTCAAACTTTTAAGTTAGGATTTTTAAAAAAACAACAACAACAACTTTGCATTGCTCACAGCTCATAGCTCACAGCTCATAGCTCACAGCTCTAAAACTAGGCATTTGTAAATCATATGCCTAATCACTGTGTCACTGTGATTCACAAGCGTGGTCACAAATTTGTTTCCAAACCAACAAAATAATCAAACAAAAACAAAAAACAAATTGCTGATGGCATGAACGCTTTACACTCATGAGCCAGGACACAAAAAGAAAAAAGCTGCTGTCAAAAACAAATCAGAAGTGTGAGGAAAAAACTGAGCTCACAGACAGCTGTATGTGTGAGCTTTTAATAGCATGCAGCTTCTGCTCTAAAAAACAAATAAATAAAAATAAAAGAAAATGTGTAACATGCTCATCAGCTTAGTAGTGTCCACATATTTAATTCAGCTTCTCAATCCTGTAGCTTTAGCTGTTGTCTACAGGGTTTAGCTTATTAGTTGTTATTATAGGTTTGCTCTATATCTCAGGAAAGTCTCATCTAGGATGACAGGTTGTCAAGCAGGTCAAGTGCCTCTATGCACTTAATTAGTTTAGATATTTTCTTCGTTTTCTTCATCTCATATGTCATCGTACTGAGTTTGAGCAACCTTAAGCTTGATTCAGACTACTTCTAACAATTATCCACCTCACATCATAACTGACTAAGGTGCCTCTTATTATTAATATTATGTCATTACTAATGTTATCATCTTTTTTTCCTATATAACAGGAATAGTATATTACAATATTTTATTAGTGTATTACAATACACTACTACTGAGCCAATTTGATAGTTAGGATCATCTTACTCAGCAAACAGATAATTTACAATTCATCCAATCTGCACACATTTGCTTTTTCTCTGAACAGGTTTGTGCCTACCTTTTTAGACCGGTCTTCCGTTTGCCTCATATCAGATCCAACCTTCGGTCACATTCGTTCTCTCTGTTGCATGGCGAACCAGGCAGTTTATTATAATATTTTATTTTGTATCCATCAAGGGCTTCGGGTGATCTGCAGTTTCACCCTCGGCCAAGCTGGAGACACTTCACTTTTCACACACTTTCCTTGGCTGAACAATGACACAGCCTTAATATACCTTATGCATCTCTCTATTTTATTAAAATATTTTCGTGTGAATTATCAGCTTTCATTCATTCTGGGCATGGTCGTCATCCCAACTATGTTTCATTGTTAATACAAGTTTACAGGTTGTTATCCTTCCTATTATTAGTTTGAATACATTAAAGAGAAGTTCTAATGTAATTTAGCTTTTTGTTTATTTTATTTTGTACTTCTTGTATTTATATCTATTCAGTGGGGTCTGTTTCCAACCCTTTTCAAACTACTTTAAACTACTTTGATCTCTAGTTTTCACTTGATGAGGGATTATTATGTTCTTCCTGATATGGGTGAGTGTATAATGGGTGGTGCTGCAGCTGTGGCTGCAGAAGTGGGTGGTGGCGGTGCATATGGCGGTGGATTAGTAAAAGTATTGCGAGCACTGCACGGTGTCTCGTCTTCTGGTTTTACTAAACTGGCAGTTAAGTTCTGTTTTTTCTGGTTGTTTATCTTTTTTCTCTTGTTTTTTCTTTTTGTTTTCGTCTCGCCTAACTGCTTCTTTTAAAGAGCTTCCTTCAGATGTGTTAATGCTCAGGGGCTGCATTTTCCTTCCCAAGTGGGACATTTTGTTTTCTTAGGATTTCTCCATCTACAAGCACTGATTTGCCCGGCGCCTGGACATTTCTTTTCTAGCCACTGCTCGTCAGCAGTGAGTTTTGTGGGCTGATTACCCATTATCACAGAACTGCAGAGCCTTCTCTGGTACTAGACTCGGGGGTGGTGGCTGACACGCCCTTCTACTCTGCGCTATTCACGGAGCGGTGTCAGTTTTATGAGGCGGAACTCAACCTTTCCCCTTTGTCACCAGTGCGTGGGTTTTTGCAGGATACACAAAGAAAACAATAAAAAACAATGGAAGTAGTTCAGCAGCGTATTGTGCTGTAAAATCGACTTACTTCCAAAACACATATACATACACACAGATAGACATTTGTGCGCTGATTTGTCACGAAGTATTTCACGGCTACTTCTGAAACCAGTCTAAATTTAGTTCCTTTTGGCGAACTCAACCTATTTCACGTGTTTATTTCTTCAAACCCTTGCGGCGGGTTAGACCTGTTTGGACCCTTGCGGCGGGTTAGACCTACTTGGACCCTTGCGGCGGGTTAGACCTGCTTGGACCCTTGCGGCGGGTTAGACCTACTTGGACCCTTGTTTACATGAATAGAGACATATTTGAGCAACTTAGGTGTTTAGTTCTCATATTTGATATACTTGAAAATTGAATGTTGTACAACAGAACTGTGAGATTTGATAAGATTTAAGATGTTGATGCAATGAATATGAGGTTGATGCAATATTTTGATTTTACATTTTAACCTTAAACAATGCATCTGAAACAGACTGATTAGAATGTACGTTTTATGACCTGGATTATAGGTCAGGTTTTTTGGAGAGGACAGAAAAGTCCAAGGACCAGGACGATATTCCGGTTGTGATAGATGGCGAGCCAACCACTTTGAGGACGATCTACCCCAAAGAAGATACACACCACACACTCATACATTCCAGTTACACTCACAAGGACCTTTGAAGTTGGCTATTGCCAGCTTAACTCTAAATTCTTAAAGGGCCCCAACGAATACTTTTATTTTGTTTGAGTGTGCACACTATTTATTTTATTTTTTACTTTATCAAGTTAACATTGTGTCCAGGTCATTATTGCTGCTCAATACTTTGGCTCCATACAAATTTGGTGTCTTCTGATTCTGGCCAGGGTCTTATTACGAGCCCAAGTAATTATTGCGCTGTAATTCACCTTTATACCTTAAAGTTGGTTACAGAAGTGGCAAGCCAGCCAGGAGCCATTTGATTTGAGCATCAATATTGAGGCAATGACCAGCATGGATTTCATCCAAAAGTCTGGTGTCAAAATACCTAATGCGGTTGTTGTTGCTGGGATAACACAGGTATCTGAGAAAGATGAACACGTCATTGACTTTCTGAAACAGTATGGTAAAATCGCAAGAGTCCTTTTTGTTGATGATTCACTGTCTGACTTCTACCAAAACCTGATCGTTGAATACTCTAGCAGTTCAGCCTTAGAAGGTTTAGAACCTCGTTTGCCATACATGTACACAGCACAAGTTGATCCCAGCGTTGTCTATGAAATTAAAACACTCAGTAGCATGTACACTACCAAGGTTGGGAGTAATGTTACAAAGACCTACTTGGCTGAACTCAAGGAACTAGCCAAGCTGAGTGGCAAAGACTACGGTGAGGTGCTGAAGGAGATGATGTGTCAGATTGGGGAGGATGTTGAAGCCATGCGACCTACCACTGAAGAACCTTCTCCCACGTATGTCGAGACCACTGTTGTATCTCCGCCCGCTCCTAAAGAGCGACAGTGTCACACCTCACATTCAGATGTTACACCAAGTGATATTGGTGCCACTGATCATATTCCCCTCACTAATGGAAGGAGAGCAGCGTCCCTTTCAGTAAGTGACTTGAACCCACCTGATATTCAGAAGGTCGTGGTAGAGCATATCGTACGAAGGCAAGATGTTGTCCCACACATCCAGTCCCAGGTGAGACTCCGTTCCTTCTCCGGTAAGGTTCCCAGACCTAATAACGAAACTGATTATGACACATGGCGCACACAAATTGAACTGCTCCAAAATGATCCCAGCATGTCCCCCCCTGCAAATATCCAGAAAGATCCATGAGAGCCTGCTCCCGCCAGCAGCTGATATAGTTAAGAGTTTACGGCCCGAGTCACCACCTGCAACTTATTTGCAGCTTCTAGATTCTGCCTTTGGCACTGTAGAAGATGGGGAGGAGCTTTTCGCTCAATTCCTAAACACCCTTCAAGATCCAGGTGAGAAATCATCCACTTACCTTCACCGGCTACAGCTAGCATTAAACAGAGCCACGAAGAGGGGGGGAGTCGCATGTGAAGAAGTGGACAAACACCTACTTAAACAGTTCTGCAGGGGATGTTGGGACAATAACCTACTCAGCGCCCCACAACTTGGACAAAAGAAGAGCAGCCCACCCCAATTCTCAGACCTATTGTTAATGATTTGCTCTGAGGAAGATCGACAGCAAGCAAAAACTAGTCGTATGAGAAAACACATTGGCACCACAAAGCAGAGAACTCAGTTACAGTCCCAGAGTGCACATGTTTGTGAACCAGAGGAGAAACATGAGAGTAGCATTGCTGCTATTAAGGATCTGCGAAAGCAGGTGGCAAGTCTGCAAAGTCAACTAACTACATTCATGTCACAGAAAAAAAGAGTTTGCAAACAGTAAGGGATCTGCAGGGAAGCCGCAGAGTAAGATGTCAAAGCCACATGATGTAGATGGGTGTATGCAAAGACAGACTTCAAAGAGGCAAACAGGCAGACCCAAGCCCTGGTATTGTTTCAACTGCGGTGAAGATGGACATATCGCTCCATGCTGTGTTGACCCTGCTAACCCCAACCTAGTAGCGGAAAAAAAAAAGCAGTTGGAGGAGAAACAACGCCAGTGGGAAGTGCGAGATTGTACAGTTTCACCTTTAAACAAGTATCCGTCATCGTCCCCCTTGCCCGGTGGCCTGCTACTTAAAGCCGGTCTGGTTGACTTTCCCCAGCGGCGGCCCCACAAGTTGCCAGTTGTTATAAGCAATGAGTCTGACCACGACATTGTCATCCCTGCCAAGTGTACTATTGCAGAGGTTAGTGCTTATCAGACCATCCTATTAAAGGAACACAACAAGAGCAAACAGTCAGAACCACCCCAGAGAACTCCAGAGACTCCGTCTTTCCAAGAGCCCACCATAACTTTCAATTTTGGTGACTCCCCAGTTCCACTGGAATGGAAACAGCGCATCACTCAGCAGCTCAGCGGCATGCCTGAGGTGTTTGCACAGCATGACCTGGATTTTGGCCGGACGGACCAGGTGCGATATCATACAAAAATTTCGGATGACACGCCTTTCAAACTACGTGCCCGGCCAATCCACCCACGGGACATTGAGGCTGTCTGGAAGCACATTCAGGAACTCCTTGATGCAGGAGTTATTAGAGAGTCAGAGTCCCCATTTGCGTCACCCATAGTGGTAGTCCGGAAAAAGAACGGCCAAGTCCGGTTGTGCATTGATTATAGGCGTCTAAACCTCCAGACTATAAAAGATGCGTACAGCCTTCCGAAGCTAGAGGACACATTCTCAGCCCTCAATGGTTCACAGTGGTTCTCTGTTCTTGATCTAAAATCAGGGTACTACCAGATCGAGGTCGAAGAAGCAGACAAACCGAAAATGGCCTTTGTGTGCCCTCTCGGCTTATGGGAGTACAACAGAATGCCTCAGGGTGTAACGAACGCCCCCAGCACGTTCCAGAGGTTAATGGAGCGGTGCATGGGGAATATGCATTTGAAGGATGCATTGGTCTTTCTTGATGACGTGATAGTATTCTCCCGAACCCTTGAGGAACACGAAGAAAGACTCATGAAAGTGCTCACTCATCTAAAAGAGTTTGGGTTAAAGCTGTCACCAGAGAAATGTGTCTTCTTCCAGACTTCAGTCCGTTATCTGGGACATGTGGTCTCCAGAAATGGTGTTCAGACTGACCCTGAGAAGATTTCGGCTCTTAAAACATGGCCTGTCCCACAGACTCTGCGAGAGTTAAAGTCATTTCTTGGTTTTGCTGGGTACTATAGAAGGTTCGTTAAGGGGTATTCCAGCATTGTGAAACCTCTCCACAACTTAACTTCGGGGTACCCACCTAGCCACAAGAAATCAAAAGTAAACGCAAGACAAAGTGCACATCAGTACCATGACCCAAAAGACCCTTTCGGAGGTCGCTGGACGCCAGCTTGCCAGCAAGCCTTCGAGTCAGTCATCCAAAGTCTCACCACTGCCCCTGTACTTGCCTTCGCTGACCCCCAGAAACCCTATATACTGCACACCAATGCCAGTACCACCGGGCTCGGTGCTGTATTGTATCAGGAGCAAGAGGGACAACTTAGAGTCATAGGCTATGCAAGTAGAGGGCTGTCACAGAGCGAAAATCGCTATCCAGCGCACAAGTTGGAGTTTCTGGCACTCAAGTGGTCAGTTACAGAAAAGTTCAGCGACTATCTCTACGGCAACCACTTCACTGTTGTAACGGATAGTAATCCGCTGACTTACATTCTGACTTCAGCAAAACTTGACGCAACTAGCTATAGGTGGCTAGCAGCACTGTCCACATTCTCTTTCAAACTCCTCTATCGTCCAGGGAAGCAGAATGGAGATGCGGATGGATTATCACGCAGACCACACGGAGGGCTAGCGGACGATCTGAAATCACAAAAAGAGATTGAACGCATTCAACAGTTCACTCAAGATCACCTTTGTGATCCAGACAACATCAATGCCGTAAATCAGTCTGTGGTGAAAGCAATCTGTGAGAGGCAGTTCACCTACAGCGTCAGTCCTGACGATGAAAGAAAGGCAGATGCAGATTGTGTTGCCTTGGTGGAGGTGCTTGCTATGTCTCCTAGTGCTGTACCTGATAGCTATGGGCAAGAGGAACAGTTTGGAGGTCTGCCAACCATTCCCCATCTAACTGAGGCAGAGCTGGCAGACGAGCAAAGAGCCGATCAATGTATAAAGCATGTTATTTCTCAGATCGAATATGGGGACACACCACCTCCAACCGTACGTACACAGCTCCCTGAACTTCCACTGCTCCTCCGAGAGCTTAACCGTCTTGAGCTCCGCAACAATGTCTTGTACCGGCGACGGCAAGAGGGGTCGCAGACAACCTACCAGCTTGTACTTCCAGCTGAGCTTCGCAACACAGTCCTCACCAGCCTGCATGACCATATGGGTCACATGGGAGTCGATCGTACACTGGACCTTGTAAGGACAAGATTTTATTGGCCAAGGATGGCTTTGGACGTGGAAAGGAAAGTGAAGACGTGTGGCAGGTGCGTGCGGAGGAAGGCACGGCCTGAAAGAGCGGCCCCCTTGGTCAACATTAATACGACACGACCTCTTGAACTCTTGTGCATGGACTTCTTGTCCCTGGAAGCTGACAAGAGTGGAACCAAGGATATATTGGTGATCACGGACCACTTTACTAAGTTTGCAGTTGCTATCCCAACACCTAATCAAAAGGCCCGCACAGTGGCAAGGTGTCTGTGGGAGAACTTTATGGTACACTATGGCATCCCAGAAAAATTGCATAGTGACCAGGGTCCAGATTTCGAGTCCTGCACAACCAAGGAACTCTGTCAGGTGGCTGGTATCCACAAGGTGAGGACAACCCCATACCATCCTAGGGGCAATCCTGTGGAACGATTTAATCGTACCTTGCTTGACATGTTGGGCACTCTCCGTGATCAAGATAAGTCCTGTTGGCGTGACCATGTAAGACCCCTGGTCCACGCTTATAACTGCACCAGGAATGAAGTGACTGGTTTCACCCCGTACGAACTGATGTTCGGACGCCAACCTCGGTTGCCAGTTGACCCTGCATTCAACTTACCAGTACAAGAGGAACAACACTCATCTCACTCTGAATATGTGCAAAAGCTCAAGTCACGTCTCAAAGAAAGCTACAAGTTAGCTATGGACAAGGCTGCAAAGATAGCTCACAAGAACAAAATGAGGTTTGACAGACATGTAACTGCCTCAGACTTGGAAGCTGGAGATCGGGTATTGGTCAGGAATGTCCGTATCCGGGGGAAACATAAGATTTCAGACAAGTGGGAACACACTGTGCATGTAGTGGTGAGAAGGGCAGGCAACCTCCCAGTATATACGGTTAAGCCTGAAAACAAAGATGGTCCCCTAAGGACACTACACCGGGATCTGTTGCTACCATGTGGCTACCTACCTGTGGAGGAAAGTGGTGAGCATGTACAAAAGCCAGTGTCACGCAGGCCAAGAACCTGTGCAAATCCAGTGCTAGAGGAAGAGAACTCCTCAGACGAAGAAGATGATTTGCTCATTCCTGTTTGGTTGAGTCCCCCTGTCAACACAGTGAGTGAGTCCTGTAAATGTTCCTGATATTGACAACCCACCTGATTTTGACAGCCAATCTGATTTTGGCAACATACCTGATATGAAGTGTTGGGAAGGTTACTTTTAAAATGTATTCCATTACAGAATACATGCCCCAAAATGTATTCTGTAACGTATTCCGTTACGTTACTCAATGAGAGTAACGTATTCTGAATACTTTGGATTACTTAATATATTATCATGCTGTTTACAACTACGTGAATGTACTATTGCTGTGATTTATTACTGTTACTGAAGATCCACGGCTCCGAACCGTAGTAAAGGGACCTCTGGCTAATACGGTGGGTTCTGTGTCGGCCGAAAACTAGCTTTACTTTGTTGTCTGGGTCAACTTTGCTTTCGAGAGACAGAGAGAGGCGTTGAAAGGCTGTTCCAACAGAACTTATTGTTTTTGGAGGAAAACACGAACACGGTGTACAGTCGAGTCTTAATAGCTTACTTACAACTGGGCTTGTTAGGCACTCTTCTTGGCTGCAGTGGTTATTATTATATTTACATACTTCCAGCTCCCGTTTCTGCTCGATGACAGCTCGTACTTTTCCTTTTTCTCCCTCCCTCGCTCACAGACACATAACGGGTATAGCAGTCCATTCTCCCTGCAGCATGGACTACACTGCCTATGATGCTACTTTCTTTAGAGCTATACCTGTAGCATTCTGCCTTTTAGCTTAGCACAACAACAACAGGCGCTCTCTCACCCAGGAAACACGCAGAGAGAGCGTCACCCTGTAACCATGGCAACCGTACCGCTGCCACCTGGAACAACAGAACATAGCTGTCAAACAAAACCCAAACAGTCCTGACCCGCGACAATATGAAACAGGGAAGTACCGCCATGTAATCCATTTATTTCAAAAAAGTAACTGTATTCTAAATACCACCTTTTTAAACGGTAACTGTAACGGAATACAGTTACTCATATTTTGTATTTTAAATACGTAACGGCAGTACATGTATTCCGTTACTCCCCAACACTGCTGATATGCCTAACAGTACTACAGATAATACTGAGTATTTATCTACCAATGGAGTCACACCGACCGAACAAGTGAATGAAACAACCTTAACTGAAAATGACTCACCTGTTGATGACCCAGACGTCCAAGAAAGGCAACTTCCATTTCAGGAGGCTGGCACCAGAGGTGCGAATCCTGAGGAGAGAATGGAGGAGACACTCCCAGTGGATACAAGGGAAAACGCAGGTACAAATGATTCTGTAAGGAGATCTGAGAGAAACCGTCGTCCGCCACGACGGCTTGACTATACGGAACTAGGCAATCCTCTGATCACTGCAGCAAAATCATTCTTGCAAGGACTGTCTTCAGCTTGGGCAGATGTCATCAGTGATGGTGAAGAGCCTGTTCCGCCCTCTTCCTTGACCCGTGAAATAATCATCATTTAACTGTCTACCATGCACAGGGACGTGCATGAGTTCAGGAGGGGAGGGTGTAGCCCAGATGAAAAAAACAACACATTTACACCAATGATAGAGAAGAAAGAGTATTTATTCTCTTTATTTTAACTGTCCACACCAACAAAGCACCATATTTCCTATGACCATTGAATGCACCTCTCAGTTCACCCCACGTAAGGGCAACTAACTCAGTAACCAATCAGAGCCTACCCAGGCCGCATTGATCCTGTCAGCCAGGAAGTGAGGTGAAGGTGCATGGAGTTCCCGGGTTTTTTCTCATCTCAGCAAGAGGAGTGGAGGCATCTGATACTCAAACCGAGAAATCCACGGACAAAAGAGGGAAAAACTCAGAATTGAGAGGAAAGAAAGCCAGCATACTTACCTGCTGGAAGTCCGGAGTCGAGTGACTGGATGAAGGAGAGAAGCAACGTCGGTAAGACAAGTGTTATTCCAAAGGAAAAAAAAACTTGTAGAGACTTACCGTCGTGATCACGCTAATGCTAGCTCGGTGTCTCACAGGCTAACCACTCACCTTTCATCTGGAGAGCTGCTGCAATTCCGACACCAGTGTGTGTTGGGCTTTTGTGAAACAGAGCAACGGTGAGCAACATGTTCTTAGCTGCTCTAAAGCTTTTTTTTTTTTCTTTTTTTTTTACCTGTCCCGTTTGGCTCTTTTGCCATCAGAATTATTGTCTAAAGGCGAAGAAAGATGCCCAACGGATTTTCTTTACCAAATTGACCATCCCAGCTTTGCCGTAATGGTCCATTTGATTCACCTTTTATTCTTTATTTTATTTTCACTTGCTGAATACGGGACAGACTTGACTGGGGGAAAGAAAAGGGAGAAAGAAAGAGGGAAAGAAAAACAGTTGAGAAGAGGGACGGGGGAGAAGGGCAAAAAACAAAAACCAACAGAATAAGCAGAAAAAAAAAATACATATATCGATCACCTGGATCACCTGTTGAGAAAGAAAAAAGAAAACAAGCAGAAGAAAACGAGAGTAATAGAATAAACAACATCACAATGATATATGGGAATATGACAGTAAATACTAAATATTAAACATTATTGTGCAGCACGTAAGATCGACAGCACAGTGTGCTTTGAGGTAGGAGCCAAAAAGGGTGTAGTTTGTGTGTGTGATCACCCGTGTGTACACCTGTGAGCATAGACGCGCTTGTTTTCTTAAAAGGTTCCTTCATGTAATGATCTGCTAGAGGGTGTGGGGGGCCACTGCCCCGTCCTCCAGGGCATGAAGCAGGTATGGAGGAGATCAAAACTCCAGACATCCAGAGGCCCCCAGAACACAAGAGACCAAGGAAGACCAACAGAGGGGCAGCCGTGCCACTGTCCCAGAAAGAGCTGAGGAGAGTCCCAGATGAGGGGTCACTCAGCAGCCACGGAGCAGAAGCCAGGGGGGGTTGCAGTGACGTGCCCGTGAGCCCCGCCGGCAGCCAGCTGTGCCTGAGTGACCGAGCCCCAGGCCGAGAGGCCGGGGGCACCCCACCTCCGAAGTGGCCCAAGCGAGCCCCAGGCTCCAGGCCCCGATAAGCAGCCGCCAAGGAGTGAGCCGGTGTGTACCTGGACACCCATCCCCGGACACAAAGAACCACCAACGCACCGATGTCTGAGGGAGTCCGCCCCCGGCGGGGGAAGTGGTGGGGGGAGATAGGCCTCCAAACCTTGGAGGGCCTGAGATATCCTCAGAGAGGTGGCGTCTGATACCCAACCTGACATATATACACAGGCACACACAGATACAAACATCCATTCCCACCCTCATGCTCTCATATGCACTTACTCCACACTCAACCAACGTGGAGACAGACATAAAGAGACGCTGTACACACAATCACACTCCCCAAGCGTACTCTACGAACCGGGTCTAGGTACCCTTGCCCCTGGAGGGGGGAACTGCACCCAGACCCAGGTTGTGTTACCCTTTTCCCTGCTGTGGGGAGAAGCAGACCACCCCAACTACGCAGCAGCAGGGAGGCCCCACATTCCGGACCCCAGTCGGACGGCCAACTCCTCCTCCTAGCCCCCCTGTTCCAGAAGGCCGCAGAGAACGAGGGTGAGAGAAGACTCCTAACCTCCCTCCACCCGCTCATTGTAGTGTTGATGTATGTGTGTTCTAAGGTGCATTTAAAACCCAGAGGGCATGGAGCTACCTGCCAGAGAGCAGCAGGTAAGCGCATAGTCCCTCCTGCTAGCCCTCAATGTCTACGTGTATTTAAAATTGAGAGGTGGGCAACGACGCCAGGGGTGAGGTGTACACCCTGATGGTAACTGGGATTCCGTGTAACGTGCCCACCCCCAAGATCCTATATGTATGTGTAATGAGAGTGTGAGTAATGTGAATGTCTAAGTTGTGGGATAAAATTGAGGCAGAGGCAGCCAGAAGGGGACGGGGGGGGGGGGGGGGGGGGTTACCTCCTCTGCACCCTGGTGACACACCCCTACTCAAGGCCCTGCATGTGTGGGTGCTTGTGGTGGAGCGGGAAGAGGGAGGCAGCTGGAGATGGGGAGGGAAGGAAGGGAGGGGCAAGTGACCCCTCTCTGGGGCCAGCTCCCCCGCTGACCCCAGTAGGCACCCCCATACTCTGCGACCCGCCAGGGAAGGGGGGCCCAGGCCCATCCGAACCGGGGACCAGTGCAGTGGCGCCGCCCTGCCCCACAGAGCCCGGGGCAGTCCACCCAACCCCACCACAGAGAAAACTGCACCCACCCCATCATCCACTCATCTTCCAGACTACATAAGACAATAGACGCCCAGGCTGAGATCTTCCTCCACCTCTCCTGTATCTCCCCCTCTTGCAGAGAGAGTTCCTGAGAGAGGAAAGCTCCTGCAAGATGTGACAAACCCCCCCCCCCCCCCCCCCCCCCACCAGTTGAATCTGGTGGGGGTGGGGGTCTAAAAAAAATAGCTCTAAAGCTAGTTTTTGTCAGTTCACTGTGAGTTTAAAGTAACCTAGAGGGTAATTTTTAGTGTATTTCTCTCTCACGAATAGGCCTATAGTGTGGAAAAATTAAGCACACTGCTTTACTGCCTCTGAACTGAACTCACATGTATATTTTGTTGCTTATTTGCACATAGTTCAGAATTTGTTATGGTGTATTGTATTTTGAATGTCAATGGTTACTTACCATAAGTATTGTTTAATTAATGTTTACATGAATAGAGACATATTTGAGCAACTTAGATGTTTAGTTCTCATATTTGATATACTTGAAAATTGAATGTTGTACAACAGAACTGTGAGATTTGATAAGATTTAAGATGTTGATGCAATGAATATGAGGTTGATGCAATATTTTGATTTTACATTTTAACCTTAAACAATGCATCTGAAACAGACTGATTAGAATGTACGTTTTATGACCTGGATTATAGGTCAGGTTTTTTGGAGAGGACAGAAAAGTCCAAGGACCAGGACGATATTCCGGTTGTGATAGATGGCGAGCCAACCACTTTGAGGACGATCTACCCCAAAGAAGATACACACCACACACTCATACATTCCAGTTACACTCACAAGGACCTTTGAAGTTGGCTATTGCCAGCTTAACTCTAAATTCTTAAAGGGCCCCAACAAATACTTTTATTTTGTTTGAGTGTGCACACTATTTAATTTATTTTTTACTTTATCTGTACAAATTGGACAAATATCTGTTATACCTTGTAACAATACAAGAGTGGCTACTCAAAAGTTAACATTGTGTCCAGGTCATTTTTGCTGCTCAATACTTTGGCTCCATACGAATTTGGTGTCTTCTGATTCTGGCCAGGGTCTTATTACGAGCCCAAGTAATTATTGCGCTGTAATTCACCTTTATACCTTAAAGTTGGTTACACTTCGGTGCTGGCTTCCCACAACATCAGGATACAGCAGTCAGACCTTGGATTGGAGTCACAGAAACGTGTCTGTAGAGATTGACACACCACATGACTTTCGTGCATTGCATGCTGGGAACTCGTGGCAAAACAATCCAAGCGCCGCATCAAATGCACGCATTTGCAGCATTTGCAGCACCGCAAAACATTCATTCTCCGGTTCCAATACCTTCTCGGCTTTTCTTTGTTCCACAAAATAGGAATGTACAAAACGAAGGAGAACAATGCCGGACCGCACAAAGACAGACTCGACGAAATGGCAAAGAAAAGGTACGAGGAAAAAAATCAAAGGAGTGAAAGGGTTAGACCCGTACGAGCACACAGAGTGGACAAAAGACGTCAGTGTGCTGCCCAACTTTCACCACGCTCAGATTTACAATTATATGGTTCTTGGAGTGAGTGCATACACTCATGAAGTTTTTAGTAACTTCAGGTCACTGCAACAAGCCCAGGTACAGTTTACCGACGGATGGGTACAGGACCTTGAAATGCACCGTGTAGAACACAAGACCATCATATGAACAAAGGTAAGTTTACCAGTCTCACAAATCGTCTTCATAAATACACATTCGTTAACCGTTTATTAATACAACCTTTGAGCTCAACGGCAATTAATTAGTAGTGGAAATAATTTCTGGTTCGCATTACAGAAATATAGCAGTGACAATAATATTGTATGCTGTAATCGTACAGGGCAATTAGTGATACAAAAATCTGTCATATATCCTGTGAATAAAAGTATATGTTTTTGTCTATGTACCATGGTAATAACAGAAGAAAAACGCAATATTGTGTCAGGACAATTAACTATTTATGCCAAGCTGAATATTTACTGTACATTCTGTCCTCACAAACACGTTTTTCTGCACTGACTGCTGCACTGACTAAATCACTCCATGCGACTCAGCCAGAAGCCTCTTCAGCCCTGGGTTATTCTGCAATCTAATGGGGACGTTGAAAGTGCACATTGCACATGCATGGCAGGTGTGGCAGAGAAGTGTGTGCATGTGGCGGCTCTCCTTTACAAAGTTGACACAACTGTGCGTCTACGAGGGAATATCATGCCAACAGATGTCCAAGCTTACTGGATAATGCCCTCCAACATCAAGAGAGTGCAAGGAGTACCTGGACACACAATTGACTACACCACAAGTAGAGCAAGAAAAAGGGCACTTGACCAATCCTTTAGTGCTGGACAAAGTGACTGTTCTCCAAACCCCAAAATCCGTACTCGCACTGGTGGCAGTTCACTACAAGTGCGTACACTGGCCGATTTAAAGCCTCTCACAGATCTAATGCATGAAAACCGGTCAGGCCTATGCGCCGTTATGGAGGACTTCTGCCACCAATATGCTGACCCTGTCCAGCCTCGTGTCCTCCCCAAATCACTTCTACGTCTGTATGACCCACAGATGAAGGGCTGTCAACTATCTGTCCTTCTGCAGCACTGCGATCGTCTAAAGCACTGTGTTGTTGTCTCAAAGGCAGAGGCAGAGGCACTGGAAGAGAAAACCAGGGAGCAGCACAAATGTGATCTTTGGCACACAGGACGAGCAGGAAGAATCACTGCGTCAAACATACATGCAGTTGTGTCCACCTCCATTGCCACTCCTGCGTTGTCAACTGTCAAGAAAGTGTGCTACCCACAAAAACTTTCACATCAGCTCTCCGACCATGAACCGCAACAATTCAAGTGGGGAAGAGACAGTGAAAACACAGCACGAGAGTGGTACACCTCACAGGGAAAGGTGCGGCATAAAGAAATTAAAGTGGATAAGTGTGGTTTCATAATCAACCCCTCATTCCCAGAATTGGGTGCCACCCCTGATGCGCTCGTAAAATGTGAATGTTGTGGTAAAGGATGTGTGGAAATCAAGTGCCCGTATAAACACCGCAACAACAACCTCCTGCAGGCCTGTGAAGATGACAGGTTTTGTCTGAGGTTAACAGATGGAAGGGTGGAGTTGAAACAGACACACATCTACTACAAGCAGGTCCAAACCCAGATCTTTGTTACAAAGTCACACTTTTGTGACTTTGTTGTGTGGACAACAAAAGCTTGTGTTGTTACACATGTGATGCCAGATGTAGAGTTGTGGACTAAAATGCTGCCTGTCGCTCAGGATTTCTTCTACAAAGTTGTGATGCCTGAGCTCTTGGCCAATCACTACACTGATCCAGAACCCAGTGTTTCACAAGGGCCACATTTCATGGATGTTACCGTGACAAAAAAAAAAAACGAAAGAAAAAAGCTTGCATAGAAAACTAACCAGACAGTATTTCAGTTACACCCGTTCAGAGACAACTCTTATATTGAAGGACTTTATTGTGATTTCATGTTTAGTGTCACATTAGGGTGGACCCATCTTCCTGTACTGTGCACTCTATGGTTTGTGTTACCTGTTGTTCTGTCACTCACAGTGAATTATAAGAACATGTTTACATTGCTATAAATCTCTGTCACAACAGTCATACTTTGTTGTAAATATTTGCCGATTTGCACCACTGCACTTTACAGCTGTGCTGTAAATTATCTCTTTATGTCCAGAATGGGCCAACGCAATCTCTTTCTTTTCAGTTTGTACTAATATACAGTGTCAGAACCAATACAAATAAAGTAAGTGTTGCACAAGTCTTTCATCAGGACTGTCTTTATTTATAACTGACAACAGTGTTACATGTTACTATTGAAGCTTACAGGACAAAGGCAAAATAGTATACCGTTGTGCATTATTAGCTGATTTGTATAAAAACACAGCTGCACAACAAAACAATAACAACCACAACAAAAAAATTGATACAAAAAAAAAGGAAAACAGTTATTCATCACTTGCTTGCTTCACAACAACACTTGGGCACATATTTGTGAGTGCACATGACACAGCGACTATCTTATCCAGCAAAGTCATGTTCTCACCTTCACATGGCACCACAAAACCTAAACGGATGGTGTCATTTAGGATAATGTACTTGGACCATAGACAGCCTATAACGCGTTCTACATGGATCCTGACATGTGCCAGTTTTCGTGTGTCCTCCACATCTTTTGCTTGTAGCTGAATACGACCCCGTGTAAATGCTGGAATTTTTAAAGTGGCACCCATTAAGGCAACACTTTCCTTGATATCAAAACCCCGGTCAGCGAGCACTATGTCCCCAGGTGACAGCTTCTGTAGAAAGCCAGATGTTTCAGCTATTTGTTTATCGCTGGTACGCCCTCCCCATCCTTTAGAAATGAAAGAGATGGTCCCTTGTGGTGTGATGCCAATGAGATTTTTCATTGTGTGTCTACTTTTGTATGTGGAATACGTCTCCGCCATGGCGCGTAAATTTTGTGTTCTCTCTATGAACAGTTCGAAACAGTCAATAATAACTGTCACCTGGTCACCAAACATCTCAACATACTGGTGTGGCATGCTGGCCTGTATGCAATGTCTTCCCGGCCAGTGCACCAGTGGACTGAGGTGAGCGTATAGCACATTTACAGTAATGTTAAATACAGTGGATGTGGTTGTCCGGCTAATATCAAAGAGTTGTGCAATATGTGCAATTGGAAGGTTGAGTCTTAAACGCATGAGAGTCAACAAGAGCATCTGAAACTGGGAAATTTTCCTGTCAGTGTCTGGCAAGCTCGGGCTGATTTGTTGTAGCACCCCCATTAGTAAAGCAAAAGAAGGCAGCCCTGTGTAGAATTTAACTTTAGAGGTGTTATCTTTCAAGAATTCTGTGTCTAATTTCTTTTTGGACAGTTCTTTTTTTAATATTAGGTTTTCTTCCTGCAGGTGTGCTATTTCTTGTAACCTTAGAGAACACATTTTGCAGTCCTGCAGATCTTCATCCTCGTGCTGTGGAGTTATCTGCTGTGGTTGGATCTCAGCTGTAGTTTCCGTAGTGACAGGTGCTACAGGTGACAGGTGTGCTTAAAAACACACATGCATACAGACACAGACAAGATCATTTTATGTGCAAAAACAAGACACAGTACTTAATGTGGAAAAAGTGGAATTTATTTATGTACACAGACAATTTTACCTGCATGGATTTCGCCTGGATGAGCCGTCTCTGCCCCAGAGGAACGCGGGACTTTTCGTGGCTGTTTTGATTTCAATCTCTGTCTTAACCGATCAAATCTCTTTGTGGTAGAAGCTTTAGACTCTCTGTGGCCCAGTTTGAGAGAGGGTGCCCAGGCTGGATCGCATTCCAGCATTTCGTAGGCTGGTTTGCCTACAAAACACAGCTAACATTACACACAGCCACAATAAACAAAGGAGCATAGCGTGATGATTTCTGTTCAGCGCCATATAAGACGTATTAACTACTACAAAACACTTACCTTTGTGGAAATGCTTGGAGCAGACTAACATGTGAGGTGGAGTGTTTTCGAACGTTATATTAGGTCTTCGGATAGCGGCAATCCAGGCCATCCGTCGCCTCTTCTTGACTTCGGAGACATGGCTTGGACAATTTCTGCTCCACGCCGGAATCCGATAAAAACCAATCGCTTTACCTGTCGGCTTCACGCGGCTGTTGCTCGCCCAGCTTGTGCAGTTAATAATACAACAGCTTCTTGCCATTTTTTGTTTCTTTTTATCGCTGTGTAACTGATTTCAATTGAAAGCCTGTGTGCGCTAGTAGCTCTTGCCACGAGTTCCCACAATCCGTTGCAGTTTTCCCCCTGAATGACGTCACATTTTCAATCTCTGTTGTTTCCATCGCTAAGCTCGAAGGACCAATTTAAATGGCAGGGGTACGGTGTACATTTTAGGACATCGTCAGGTCTCAGGAAAAAAGTTGTCAGGTCTCAATCTCACATGAAAAAATGTCAGGTCTCAGACTCACATGAAAAAATGTCAGGTCTCAGACTCACACAAAAAAATGTCAGGTCTCAGACTCACACAAAAAAAAATGTCAGGTCTCAGTCTCACATGAAAAAATGTCAGGTCTCAGTCTCACATGAAAAAATGTCAAGTGTCAGTCTCACATGAAAAAATGTCAGGTCTCAGTCTCACATGAAAAAATGTCAGGTATCAGTCTCACATGAAAAAGTGTCAGGTCTCAGACTCACATGAAAAAATGTCAGGTATCAGTCTCACATGAAAAAATGTCAGGTCTCAGACTCACATGAAAAAATGTCAGGTCTCAGTCTCACATGATACAATGTCAGGTCTCAGTCTCACATGAAAAAATGTCAGGTCTCAGACTCACACGAAAAAATGTCAGGTCTCAGTCTCAGATGGAGGCTGCCATCTTGCAAATTTGGAGTAGTGACTTGAGGTGGAGCGACTGTGTAACGCTCCCGCCCACACACCCGCTGGACATGACCGCAAACACGCCCCCCTACACTTTTTACGTAGCCCGGCTGCTCGAGTTTTTTTTGCTGGTTTACCGCGACTGACGACTCGTTTAATTAAGGTAAATACAACCATGTCACTGTTATAAAAAAAGACACACAGTTTATCATCTTATAGTTCTAAAATCACTCTGTTGTTAATTCGTTTGCTAGATTAGCCGCTAGCATACGCACTGTGTTGGAGGCTTGTTGCTAGCTAGTTAGCAATGCTACATACCTGCTACTCTAATAGTCTGTGTTATTGAAGCATTCAGCACTCCTTAGGTTTTGTTATACATTTTTAGACAGCGATGAGATCATCTGCACACTCTACAGAAGCCCAGAGTTACTGTTAATATCAAAAATATAATGCTGTCCTTTGAGATTTTAACATAAGACCGTGAGTGTAATGGATCTAAAACTGTTTAAATCTCTACATCCTGGTAACATGGAGACTTTAAAAACATCAGCAGAACGTCTCAGTAATGTAGTCTAATTTGTTCTTTTCATTTAATAATAGAGTCCATATTATATCAACAGCTACATTCACCCTGGAGAGAAACTAGTGAGGGAGACCATCAGGACCAAGCTGGGTTTCCTGGGTCCAGAGGTTTGGAGAAACTTCTTCCCTTTCTTTCATCACAGCTGTCCTGTGCCATAAGTTCTGTTGACCCACTCAAAAAGGCATCATTTAAGAAACACCAGGAAGACTGAAGCTCATCGCATTGATCAAGCAGGACTCATGATCTTCACCAGCAGCTCCCTCACAGGGAAATCTTCAGCACTCCTCCGTAGGCCCGCCCCAGGAGATGGATAAACCCAGCATTTCATGAACACTGTGATGAGACCTTTGCTTTGTGTAATGTTATAAATACTCGGATACTCCCCAAAGGCTCCAGACTTTTATATAAATATATGATATTCAGTCCTGTAGAAAGTTATATATTTAAAAATATATGATCCTCTCTGGTTACTCTGGTATGAATAACTCTGAATCACTTTATGGTAAATAATACACTATCTGCAAAAAACAGTGAATGAATTCCAGATGACAAGTTTGTAGTTCAACATACAAGTGATGACCTTTGACCTTCATCAGGTTTTATTTAATTGTGTTAGACAAAATCTCATATGCTCTTCATGCAGCTGAGTACATCAAGTGTTTAAAACGGAAGCTGTGCAGGTCTGAGATACAAACTGAGGTCCTGTTAATGCTGATATATAGTGACACAGTTACATGAGTGATTAATCCTTTTGTTTTTTTGTCTTTAACTTTATCAATAAAGCTGCAGCCTTCACTACAGCACATGTGGTACTCTAACCTTTGTACTGTTTTCATCAGTTCATTTTACAGTTAACATATGAACATGTTGGATGATCTGTCTGCTGTCACTCGATGGGGCTGAGGTCTGAATCTGAGGGCAGCTCCTGTAATCACAAAGAGAACAGAACCATCAAACTCAGATATAAATTTTATCCCTTAATATTGAAATAAAGCTGATTCTTCTGTCCTCACACACTCAGGACCTGAAGTTCTTCTCTTACATTTTTTTCAGTATTACAGTACACTATAGTACTTTAATCCATAGTTCCTGATTAATGAGGAGTTACTGAAGTACAAGCTTTTTAACAAAATGTTACTGTCTTTACAGATGTGGCAAGAGACTGAAAACATGCCGTTGTTTGCACATATTTAATATTCAGCTCTGCACAGGAGCTGAAGCAGGGTGCAGCCTGTTGCTTTTACAGTATAATACTTGTAATAAAAGTACAGTAACAGTAATTAGTGACTGAGCAGCCCGGGGCGTTTCTCTTGATTTCTTTAGTAAATGTATTCACCTGCACAGATTAGCTAAACGAACCCTGACATCTTAGCTAGCTAGGTCTCAGGACCTAGCTAAGGACGGTAGTTACGGAGTAGCTTACAAACCCATTTAATTTACCGAAACAGTGCAGCGGGGCCTCGGGTCCTTCTGTCGGGTAGTCCAGTTTACTGAAGAACACCTCAGGCTGTCAGGTTAAAACACTCGGTCGTGTTTTCGAAGCGTAAATGCTGGCCCTCCTCTCAGAGCCTACGCTCTAGCTGCTATTCCCGAACAGAGATACGCAAGTTTCTCCGTGACTGCAGCTGTCACTACAGTCATTGGTGGGACGTGACAACAGCGCCACCTGCAGGAAGATTTTCTCTCTGTCTGATAGCTCGTGTTCTGAGACCTGACATTTTTTCGTGTGAGTCTGAGACCTGACATTTTTTCGTGTGAGTCTGAGACCTGACATTTTTTCGTGTGAGACTGATACCTGACATTTTTTCATGTGAGTCTGAGACCTGACATTTTTTCATGTGAGACTGAGACCTGACATTTTTTCATGTGAGACTGAGACCTGACATTTTTTCATGTGAGTCTGAGACCTGACTGCAGTTGTCTTTCACTCGCGAGGGCAGTCATCGACGCATGACCTGCGTCTCATCACTGTCTGCGTTCTTTATTTATACTTTTCTGTGTGCGTGTGTATGTGTGTGCGTGTGTGTGTGTACAAAAATAACAATGTCACTCAGAGCAACGGGTTTTTCCCTTTTCTACATCTATATGTTCTCGGAAAAGAGCTGAGGTTTCTCTTCTCTACATTTAACTGTTCTCTGAAGACAGGAAGCGGTTAGTAGCTGAATAAGTTCATCACAAAAGTTATTAGGTGAAAAGTCACGTAGACATGTAGATTGCGTAGTGATCAATAAAAAGCACATTTCATGGAGCTGATCACATTATATAAAAACAATTTTCCTTTGACAGTGCTGAAGAGAAACCTGGGGTTGTTCTTATTTTCTTCAATCAGTGACGAATAGTAAGATGTTCTGGCTTTGCGGAGGGCTTTCTTATAAATCAGCAAACTATTTCTCCAGGCTAAATGATGATCCTCTAAATTTCTGACACACCATTTCCTCTCCAGCTTATGAGTCATCTGCTTTAGGGTACGTGTTTGAGAATTATACCACGGAGTGAGGTACTTCTGATTTGAGACCTTAGTTTTCACAGGAGCTACAGTATCCAGAGTCATACATAGTGAGGAGGTAAAATTATTAACAAGATAATCGACCTCTGTTGGGGTAGCGTTCAGATAGCTGCTCTGCTCTATGTTGGTACAGGCCATTGAAGATGATGTGGGTGGATTATATTCTTAAACTTAGTTAAAGCGCTTTCAGAAAGACATCTACTGTGATAAAGTCTACTCTCCACTGCTGTGTAATCAATTAGTGTAAATGTAAATGTTATCAGGAAATGATCAGACAGGAGAAGGTTTTCAGGAAACACTGTTAAATGTTCAGTTTCTATGCCATATGTTAAAACAAGATCTAGAGTGTGATTGAAGTTATACTGAAGTCAGATACTGTTGACCATAATATCCTATTAGAGCGATTAGAACATGCTGTAGGTATTACAGATATTGCACTGCAGTGGTTTGTATCATATCTATCTAATAGACTCCAATTTGTGCATGTAAATGGAGAGTCCTCTTCACACACTGAGGTTAATTATGGAGTTCCACAGGGTTCAGTGCTAGGACCAATTCTGTTTACATTATACATGCTTCCCCTAGGCAGCATCATTAGAAGACATAGCATACATTTTCACTGCTATGCAGATGACACCCAGCTCTATCTGTCCATGAAGCCAGATAACACACACCAATTAGTTAAACTGCAGGAATGTCTCAAAGACATAAAGACTTGGATGGCCACTAACTTTCTGCTTCTTAACTCAGATAAAACTGAGGTCATTGTACTCGGCGCTGAAAAGCTTAGAAATATGGTATCTAACCAGATTCTTACTCTGGATGGCATTACCTTGGCCTCCAGTAACACTGTGAGGAACCTTGGAGTCATTTTTGACCAGGATATGTCCTTCAACGCACATATTAAACAAATATGTAAGACTGCGTTCTTCCATTTGCGCAACATCTCTAAAATTAGAAATATCCTGTCTCAGAGTGACGCTGAAAAACTAGTTCATGCATTTATTACTTCCAGGCTGGACTACTGCAATTCATTATTATCAGGATGTCCAAAAAACTCACTGAAAAGCCTTCAGTTAATCCAAAATGCTGCAGCAAGAGTACTGACAGGGACTAGAAAGAGAGAGCATATTTCTCCTGTTTTGGCTTCCCTTCATTGGCTTCCTGTTAAATCCAGAATTGAATTCAAAATCCTGCTCCTCACATACAAGGTCTTAAATAATCAGGCCCCATCTTATCTTAATGACCTTGTAGTACCATATCACCCTATTAGAGCACTTCGCTCCCGCTCTGCAGGCCTACTTGTTGTTCCTAGAGTATTTAAAAGTAGAATGGGAGGGAGAGCCTTCAGTTTTCAGGCCCCTCTTCTGTGGAACCAGCTTCCAGTTTGGATTCGGGAGACAGACACTATCTCTACTTTTAAGATTAGGCTTAAAACTTTCCTTTTTGCTAAAGCATATAGTTAGGGCTGGACCAGGTGACCCTGAATCCTCCCTTAGTTATGCTGCAATAGATGTAGGCTGCCGGGGGATTCCCATGATGCATTGAGTTTTTCCTTTCCAGTCACCTTTCTCACTCACTATGTGTTAACAGACCTCTCTGTATTGAATCGTATCTGTTATTAATCTCTGTCTCTCTTCCACAGCATGTCTTTTATCCTGTCTTCCTTCTCTCACCCCAACCGGTCGCAGCAGATGGCCGCCCCTCCCTGAGCCTGGTTCTGCCGGAGGTTTCTTCCTGTTAAAAGGGAGTTTTTCCTTCCCACTGTCGCCAAAGTGCTTGCTCATAGGGGGTCATATGATTGTTGGGCTTTTCTCTGTATCTATGAAGCGCCTTGAGGCGACATTTGTTGTGATTTGGCGCTATATAAATAAAATTGAATTGAATTGAATTGAATTGAAGTGGTGGGTGGGCTTTTACATTTTGAGAGAAGCCAATTGACTCTAATAACAGATTAAATGCCATGTTGAGGCTGTCATTTTTAGCATCTACATGGATGTTAAAATCACCCACAATAATTATTTTATCTGAGCTGAGCACTAAATCAGATAAAAAGTCTGAGAAATCAGAGAGAAACTCTGTGTAAGGCCCAGGTGGACGATAGATGATAACAAGTAAGACTGGTTTCTGAGTTTTACAGCTGGGGTGGACAAGGTTAAGCATCAGGCTTTCAAATGAATTAAAAGTCTGTCTTGGTCTTTTGTTAATTAATAGGCTGGTGTGAAAAATTGCTGCCACACCGCCCCCTCGGCCTGTGCTTCGAGATTTCTGGTAGTTAGAATGACTCGGGGGTGTTGATTCATTTAAACTAACATAATCATCCGGCTGCAACCAGGTTTAAGGCAGAGTAAATCGATTTGTTGATCAATTATTAAGTCATGTACTAAAAGAGACTTGGAGGAGAGAGACCTAATATTTAATAATCCACATTTCACTGTTTTACTCTTTGGTTCAGATGTGGATACTGCATTGTTCTTTCTTTGTGATTTTTTATGTTTAAGTTGTTTATTGCTGGTTTTTAGTTTGTTTTTTGTCTGTTTGGGAGCTGACACAGTCTCAATGGAGATGGGTTTTTGGGGGGGTAGCAGGAGGAGAGAAGCTGCAGAGAGGCGTGTAAGACTGCAACTCTGCTTCCTGGTCCCAACTCTGGATAGTCATATTTTGGGGGGGTTTAATAAATTTGTCCATATTTCTAGAAATGAGAGCTGCTCCATCCAAAGTGGGATGGATGCCGTCTCTCCTAACAAGACCAGGTTTCCTCCAGAAGGTTTGCCAATTATCTATGAAGCCCACATCGTTTCTGGGACACCACTCATAATTAGCTTCTCAAAGCTTCCTCGTCAATATTCGCAGCTGTAAAAGAGAAAAACAACTTTAAAAGTGATATCTATTTCTCTTTTTCTGGGCGTGGCTTATTAGATATTGAGGTCATTTTTTGTCAATAAATGTATTTTAGCAATAAGTAATGATAACAGGATAAAATGTTAAACTTTTTTTTTTTGCCTGTCCCGTTTGGCTCTTTTGCCATCAGAATTATTGTCTAAAGGCGAAGAAAGATGCCCAACGGATTTACTTTACCAAATTGACCATCCCAGCCTTGCCGTAATGGTCCATTTGATTCACCTTTTATTGTTTATTTTATTTTCACTTGCTGAATACGGGACAGACTTGACTAATACGGGACAGACTTGACTTAAAATGTTAAACTTAAAACAGTTTATGTGTTAACTAGAATAGAATACAATAGAATAATCCTTTAATATAAATTTTATCAAATATTTGGGAATGCAATTAAACTATTTTTGGCTGTTTTAAAGAATGATGTTCCAAGTCTATTTTGGCAAAAACAGCTCAAGGCTATGATGTGGATAAAGTTCAGAGAAGAGTACAACCCTTGCTCCAAGTTTCAGAAACGATGCTAACAGATGCTAAGGCTGCTTAGCTAACGTACCAAAATAACTGAAAAATAAGACTTACCCTGCAACACAGACAGTATGGCATCGTCAAACTTGTCCATGCCGTGACAGCAGTTCTCTGGTTCGGTTCCAAAGCCTTCTCTCACAGTACTTGGAAATATCCTACAGCTTAAATAAGATCATTTAGCTAAAGTTAACACATTAGCTAGATTGCTAACTAGCAGCCCTCACAAAACACAACTTTATCTTAATAACACCGTTGTACTATAGTATTTTTCAAATCAACTTAATGTTACCAACCTTAAATTATTTGTAGCGACTTCCACAGTCGCTAGAGGCCGGGGATGGAGCCTGCCTATTTACCTGACGGGCTGTCAACTTTACGCAATAATGCGAGAGGTGGAATTTTTTGCTTATTTATTAAAGTGCTTTGAGAGTTTACAGAGTAATGTGATCATCTCGCAATTTGGACTCTTACAACGTCACAGGCTCTAATGTAACAAGGCGAAACATGTTGTGCAGCGGTCAACAAAAACTACGGCTACCCAGCCCTCCTCTCTGTCAAAATCAAACCAGTGAATGACAGACTGACAATGCCCTCTTAATGTCACTGCTAGCACCCACGTGACTCCCATTACACATCACCATAGCAACTAAAGAAATGAAAACCCAGTGATCATCAAAATTCAATACATTTAGTTATGGCTCCTACACACCAGCCCCTAATTATTAGGATCCCTTCTAATAATTACCCATAATTAACCAAGTAGGAGACATAAAACACGTAGAGAAAAGTCAATCATTTACTGTATTTCAATATTACCCACAGGAATCCTATAGGTAACCTTAAAGTCTATCTTCAAAGAAAAATGAGACATTTTATGTCCAAATACAATCAAAGTCTGATAATTGGACCCAGAAGTCTTTAACTGTGATCTGCCTCCAGCAGTAGACACAGTTTGGTAATAGGTCAATCCAGGCAACTAGTCTGAGTCTTAATCCGAACTTGACAAACAAATCCTCTTCGGTCAGGAAAGGTCTTTATCACACGTCCCATGGGCCAAGAGTTTCGAGGTGCCGAACTGTCCGTGATGAGAACTAGATCTCCCACGATGAGGTTCCTTTTTACTCCAATCCATCGCTGACGTTCCTGTTGCTGTAGTAGGTATTCCTTCACCCATCTGTTCCAAAACAAGTCAGACATGTATTGGACTTGTTTCCATCTTCTGTGTGTGTACATATCAGTGGAATGGAATACTCCTGGTGGTAATATCGGTAAGGTCTTTAACAGAAGATTATTAGGGGTCAAAGCTTCCAGGTCGTTAGGATCCATTGAGGCTTTGGTAATTGGGCGGCTGTTGTGCTTCAACCTCACAAAGTACTGTATGAAGACCTTCTTCATCCAGATTTTGTACTTTCATTATGGAATTAAGTACTTTGCGAACCAGTTTTATCAGTCGCTCCCAGGTTCCTCTGTGATGTGAACCTCCAGGTGGATTAAAGGTCCATTTAACTCTAAAAGAAGTCATTGATTTTTGCCTGGTTCCAATGTTCAATGGCAGTTCTAAGTTCACGTTCAGCACCTACAAAATTGGTTCCGTTGTCAGAACGCAGTTCTCGAACCTGACCTCTTCTTGCATTAAAACGTCTGAATGCATTAATGAAAGAGTTAGTATCCAGTGATGGAACAACCTCAATGTGAACAGCACGGATAGCAAGGCAGGTGAATATATATAGCACCGTATCTCTTCACCATGCTCCTCCTACTTTTTACACTGAAGGGTCCGAAGTAATCCACTCCCGCCCGCGTGAATGGAGGTTCATCTGGAATGATTCTTTCATTGGGCAAATCCGCCATCTGTTGATTAACTGGTGGAGCATTAAGACGTCGACAGATGACACATTTAGATAACACTTTTCTTATTGCTGTACTGGCTCCAATCAACCAGTACTTTTCTCTTAGCTTAGACAGCATGTGGTTACGACCACCATGTCCAACTTCCTGATGTATATGTCTAAGCAAGAGCTCGGAGATGTGTTGATCCTTTGCTAATATTATGGGATGTTTCACCTCAACCGGCATCGATAATCTACTGAGTCTCCCACCCACTCTGAGAATTCCATCTTGCAGCTGTGAGTCTTCTTAGAGGACTTGATTTTATATATTTTATAGGTTGTCCCTTCTCCAGACTCACAAGCTCCAAGGAAAATCTCATCCTCTGACAGAACTTGATGATGACAACCTTAGCTTTGTCCAGATCTTCCACTGTAAGATTCTTAATCACAGATGTCCTCTTGAAATTCCTCAGCTTCTCTTTCACAAATGATCTCTGTTGCTCTTTGGTGACCTCTGACTGTGGTAAGCTTGAACATAATTCTCTCCTTTTCTTCACAAAGGACAGAAGCAAGTCCTAAATTTTAACAGCCATGCCACTGACTTGTTAAGACATGTCCAGGTGGAAAAATGTTTAAACAAGCGAGTAACATAATTTTCTCCAGCTTGCTCAACACTCACTGTGGCAACTGTTTTTACCTCAGGATCATCAGATGCAAGCAGACTGATGTCATCTGGGTAGACAGGCCATTCACTCCTAGATTGTAGAAGATACTTAGGCCCAGACAACCATTTTGTATTCTTCATAAAAACATTGACTTTCACTCCTCTTGAGGCCATATCTGCTGGATTACTGGCTGTGTCCACATATCTCCATTGCGAGGAAGATGAAACTCTTAAGATTTGTGAAACTCTGTTGGCCACAAAAACCTTGAATCTTGAAGTCTCACTCCTGATGTATTTAAGAACAGAAGCACTGTCTGTCCAAAACACAGAATCCAGAAGTTCCATCTGCAGCTCTTTCCTCCAGAGTACACCAGAGACTGGCCATGGTTGCTGCAATGAGCTCCATTCTCGGGACGGTAAAGGATTTAAGAGGAGCAACACGAGCCTTTCCCATAACAAACGCACAGTGTCGTTCTGAACAGATGTTTTCAATCACCAGATAGGTCACTGTTCCATACCCATCCTCACTGGCATCACAGAAATGGTGCAACTGAGCTCTCGTGATTTCTCCAAATCCATCAGGTTTCAGACAACGACTCACTTCAAACTTGCTCAATAGCTGGAGCTGCTGGAGCCATGTTAACCATCTTTTGGAAAACAGCTCTGGTACATTAACGTCCCAGCCGATTCCTTCCTGGCATAGATCTCTTAAGATTTTCTTAGCAGTTAAGACCACAGGACTTAGCATTCCAAGAGGATCATAGATAGAACTGACAATTGAAAGGATTCCTCTTCTGGTGAGCGGTCTGTCCTTGAGTACAATCTTGAACTTAAAAGAGTCTGATTTTATGCACCACTCCACACCCAAACCTTGCTCGATCATTGAGGAATCCAATTCCATGTTCAACTCTTTCATTCCTGTGGCTCTGTGACTTTCAGGAATGGATTCCAGCACTCCAGGCTTGTTGGTAATCCACTTTTTGAGCAGAAATCCTCCTTTGGCACACAAAGAAACCAACTCTTGGTACATTAACACTGCTTCCTCATCAGTTCCAACGGACACAAGACAATCGTCCACATAAAAACAGTGCAACAACTTCTTCACAGCTTCCTCACTGTAGAGATGTCCAAAGTCAGCCACACACTTTCTGAGTGCAAAGTTGGCGCAACTTGGTGATGAAGTTGCTCCGAAGAGATGTACATTCATCCTACATTCAGATGTTGGTTGTTCCAGATCACCATTAGGACACCAGAGAAATCTCAATAGATCTTTATCTTCAGCTGGAACCATGACTTGGTGGAACATGGATTCAATATCTCCCATAATTACAACTGGCTCCTTCCTGAATCTTGTGATCACTCCTATTAAAGAGCTTGTAAGATCAGATCCTTGTAAGAGTTGGGAGTTTAAATTCCATGATAACTCACTCCCCAGTCAAACAACTCTGAGTTTCTTCTTGGTTGGATAGTAAACACCATGGTGTGGTATATACCACAGCTTGCCATCATTGCGATCGATCTCCTCTTCCGGGACCTTTTCAGCATAACCTTTAGCCAGGAGCTCATTCATGAAGACTTTGTACTCAGTATGAAACACTGCGTCTCTCTCAAATCTCTTTTTTAGAAAGCGCAGATGTTGTTGAACAACTTTCTTATTGTTTGGCATACTGATAGTGGCATTCCGAAAAGGTAATGCTATCTGGATATGACCACACACATATTTGGCAGAGTTAATCACTATTTTCAGAAATCTCTGATCCTCTCTTGACAATCCAACCTGCTCATCAACTTTGCTCTCAGGAAAGTCATTCTTGAACTGTTGCTGTCAAAGCTCCTCCAGAGTCACAACAGAAACTCTGTTGACTGTAACTTGTGGATGCTTCTGATTACCTGTGTCTTCACAGTGTCCTGAAAGTGGCCCATTGATGGTCCAGCCAAGCCTTGTCCTTACAGCATATGGTCCTCCATCAACACTACACACCCCTTCCAGAGGTTCCAGGGCTTTAGGAATGTTGGTTCCAATCAGAAGCTCGATTCCTGCATTTATTTGAGGCAAGTTTATGTGTTCTAAATGTGAGCATCCTTCAATATCTCCTGGTGTTGTAATATTTCCTTTATGTACAGGCATGGACTCCTATGTGTACACTTTTGGCAGCTCCAGAAATTTGTCACTACAAAGAGCGGCAACCTCCAGTCCTGCTAAAGTGTTGCTGCTCACAATTCTTTCCTGGCCCATGGTTCTGAGGAGGATGTTTCCTTTCCTTCCCTCAAGGTGTAGTCTGCGCATCAGACTCTCAGGGCATAAAACTGCTCTGCTCCCTTGGTCCAAAAAAGCACATGTTGTAATAATGTTGCTTCCTTTCTTTGACTTTACTTGGACAGGTACAATGGGCAGTTTACAGTCCTGATCTCCAGCCCCTGTAAGACCACTCGACACCAATGTGTTCACATGCAGCTGCACGTTCCTGTCGGTCTTTTCAGAAGGTGTACTTTCTTTGTGCAGGATGGTGGGATGTTTCTGGCTGCATTTGGATCAGGAAATCCTCTTACGGCAATCTTTACTGATGTGTCCTATGCACAAGCAGCCAAAACAAATGCCATTTTCCTTTAAGGAGGTTATCTTCTTTTCATGAGCCATTTTTCCCAACTGTGCACATACATCCAACGCGTGTCTTCCTCCACAACAAATACAGACGTTCCTTCCAATCTGATTATTTTTCATTTCCGTTTCCGCAGGCTTAGGTGTACTCTCCACAACTTGCATAGTGGTGGCAAAGCTTGTTCCTTTATTTCCAGGTCTGCCTTGATACTTGGGTTTACTCATTCCTTTAGCTGGTAAAGAAAGCGGAGAATCTTGAATATTACAGAATACAGGATCAGTTAATATTCTTATTTGCTTCTCCAAATAGTCTGCAATATCCATAAATTTAGCTCTTCTTTTATGCCTTTCTTGCAGGTCACAAACATGGCTTCTCCATCTATCACTAAATTTATACGGCAATGTTTTAATAATGTTCACCATATTAGAAGGCATGTCCAAATCACTCAGATGCTGCACCTCCTCCATTGCATTACAGCATCCCCTGAGGAACAAACTGTAGTTCTGAAGAGCTTTTACTTCCTCTGTTTTAATCGACGGCCATGAAAGTGCCTTGTCCAGATATGCAGCAGCGACCTTATGTTCATTGCCATAGTCCTCCTTTAACAGCCTTCCGATAACCACGATCTGAGTTCATTTGTTGACAGCTTCTCACCAATTCCTTTGCATGGCCTCTTGTGTATTTTTCCAAAAAATATAAACGATCGCTGTTATTTTTTGTATTGCACTCAACTGCATTCTCAAATGCTTTGATAAATGAATAATATTGAAGTGGATCTCCATCAAAATGAGGTATTTCTCTCTTTGGTAAAGAAAAGAGGCTTTGCTGTTGGATTAAGAGTGTTGTTATTTCATTTTGTTTAGTCATTATTCCAATAACATCATTTTGTGGTTCCAGTTCAACCATACCATTTGTATGACAGTCATTTTGTCCATTTGTATCAGATGGGTTTGAAGGAATAACTGAATATTGTCGAGGATGCTTATTTTGAGAAGATTCAGTCAGCACTGCTTGTTGCATGACACATTCCTGGGTTTTTTCTTTTCTCCTGTTTTGAGTTTCAGCATTAGTCAATGAATTTTGTTTTGCAGAAATGTGAGGTATAAATTCCAGTGCATCAACATTAAGGGTTTGTTAAGATCTTTCATTGGAAATGTATGAATTCATTCCATCTGAAACTTTTGAAGATCCTTTTTTGCTTTTTATACTTTGAGCTTTAAGGACATTTATTGTTGCCATTTTTTCAGCAATTTCAGTGTCCAACTTTAGCCTTTCCTTTCTTTTACGAAGACGTTCCTCCTCTTCTTCCAGTACATGTTTTTCATCCAATAATTTCTGCTTTATCATTAGAGCTGCCAACTCTGCCTCAGCTTTTATACGAACGGATGAAGTTGAAGATCTTGATGAAGAAGTTTTGTGGCTTTCAACATTTGAAACACTATCACTTGGCTTGATAACATCCTCCACTTCTGTCTCAGTATTTGATGCAACATTGTTTTCCAATAAATTGATTTGCTTTGGACAAACAACAGGGTTTTGTTCTCTTTGATTTATCCAGTTTTGAATTTAATTTAAAAACACATTGGTGTATTTCATGATACTTGAAAACCATTCCTCTTGTTTTATTACTTCTTCCTCTGGCACCAAAGGCAACACCTCAACATGTGAACTTGAAGCCTTTTCACACAGTGCTTTTACATCCTCCACATACTGCTTAATTTGAGAAAGATTTTCATTGTGTTGCATGGGCTCTTTCATTTTTTGTATTAGTCCTTTCATTTTATTGACATATTTTGCATTCATTTTGTAATTTTTCGATTTTATTCAACAATGCCTTTCCAGTCACTTTTCTTTCTCTTTCCCCCCCAAATCATTAGAGGAACAATCCTCACCACCTGTTTGACTCGTGATTTTCCCCGTTTGTTTGTTCGATTTTTTTTTTTCAATTTATTTTAATCTTCAGTGATCACCCATTAAAACATATCCACTGGAAGCCACAATAGACTTTGACCATAAAATCCTTTCAACGTAATGGCACTTTAATTGTCCATTTGAACGTCATCCAAGCAGCATAATTAATAAGACGCAGCGCAGACATTAATCCAAGAGCGCAGCCAAAAAACGTTGCACATTTAACCAACATTCATTCCATTCAGTGTTGAAACATCTCAGCGCTAATGCAATGTGGCTTCCTTTTCCACAACCAGATATGCACAGGTATTCTTACCTGCACTCCTCAGGATTGCGTCAGGTGTGTCGGTGCTGCTGGCTCACTCATTCAGATGCGCTGCACTTACTTGGCGTCTTTCAGGTGCCTTGATCTAATTTCTTTGATCCTGTTTGCGGCTTGCTTCTCCAGAATGCCGTTTTTTGTTGACTAAAGATGTAGCGACTTCCACAGTCGCTAGAGGCTGGGGATGGAGCCTGCCTATTTGCCTGACGCGCTGTCAACTTTACGCAATAATGCGAGAGGTGGAATTGTTTGCTTATTTATTAAAGTGCCTTGAGAGTTTACAGAGTAATGTGATCATCTCGCGATTTGGACTCTTACAACGTCATAGGCTCTAATGTAAAAAGGCGAAACATGTTGTGCAGCGGTTAACAAAAACTACGGCTACCCAGCCCTCCTCTCTGTCAAAATCAAACCAGTGAATGACAGACTGACAACGCCCTCTTAATGTCACCGCTAGCACCCACGTGACTCCCATTACACATCACCATAGCAACTAAACAAATCAAAATTCAGTACAATTAGTTATGGCTCCTACATTATTGTTCGCTTTGTTTAGATAAATAATTTTGATCTTCGTAACGGTCCTGATGGTTAACAAAGCAGGGGAAAAGATTTTGTCCCCCGTGAAAGTAACGTCACGACAGGAACTGAGAATGCGCATGCAGAAAATTATTTATATTTAAAAAATTTTAAGTAAAAAATAAAAAAATAGAAATAGAAATTCAGTCTTAAACACTTATTGCCCAAAAATAAATATAACTGATGTAATTTAAACCTGAAAAATTGGATAATTAAGGATACATACATTTTTAAAATTGCCTACCTTTCCCATGGTCCCACACTCTCATCTGTGGCCTTCAGTGGAGAGCGGTAAAGTAAAGCTGCATTGCTGCAGCGCGAAAACAGTTCACCATGGCGCTCTGGAGATGTATGATCTGTTTTATCTTTGTTTCTTTAACTCTGAAGGTGCTCCTTAGCCACATAAATGCAGCTCATGGTCGAAGGCAGGATTTTTGGGTTTACTGTGGAATAGATGGCTGTGAACAAGATTTCAGAGTTTTTAATTCGTTCTTTCGCCACATTAAACAGACGCACCCTCTGTATTTGACGAATGGAAGCCCACCAAGAGGATGGAGGATCCCCCCAGCATCCCACTCTTTAGGATTTGAAAATTTTGGTGTTTTTGTCTTTGCCAACTGTAGTACTACAACAACAACCAGCACCGTGGAAATATCAACTGGTGGATGTTTGCCTGAAGTGCAGGAGCCTCAGGTTGTTGACAGCCTGATCACGGTAAGTGTTAAACTAAATAAAATGTAGTGTGGCTTCTGATGACAAATTTAGCCATGTCTAACTCCTCGTATTTGGTCCTATATTACTTTTCTCCATTTTTAATCAAGAGAAATTTAACCAGATCTCGTGATATTAAACCGCTAGATATTGCTCTTCAAACTGTTACAAGCGATTTCCACTGTGGTTGGATTTTAAATCACCAGGATGAAATTAAAAATAAATAAAGAGAATAGCAGTTCAGTGTAAAAAGTGTAAAGGCTATGCTGCAGCCGGAGCAGGCACACACTCTGCGGCTGGCATGTCTCCTGATGAAGTTTGCATCAAAGACACTCTGAGCGCGTTTAAATCGTTCAATGTGGCAGCAATTTCGGTATCTCGTAGGAATTATAAGTGGTGAATACAGTTTCAGGTAAGACACAGTGTGTTTGGAAGCACTGTAAAAAAATCTGTTGTCCAGAAATACTGCCAAAACATGGATAAGAATGATTTTCTTGAAAATTAAATAAATTAATAAATGCATACAATAAAATATATCCATATACCAATACTAACATAAATTCTAAGTGTAAATCTAAATTACGTGATTTAAAAATACATAAATAATTTAATAAATACAACAAACATGTAAAAAAACTAATATCTAAGTGCGAACAAAAATTCATTATTTAAATAGATAAAATCTCATTCTCGTGAATCCAATCCCTAGTCTCATCAAAAAAACTGGACAACCCCTTTTTTATTGTTTCTTTATCTTTGATTTCTTTTCCATTTCTTTTTTCTTTATTCCAAAGAATGAATAATATATTATATTATATTATATCATGTTGAATATTCACAACTGTAACACTAATCACTGTCATGCACTTTGTTTTTTAATGGACCAATCATTAGGTGTAACTGATTATACCTGTTATGTAAGAATTTCTATAATTGGCCAGGAGTTTGGAGTAACTTTGTTTTTCTGCTCTAAAGGAAGAAGCTGTTACTACAACATCCTATACCAGACACGATATTACCAGATCTGCTGCAGCTTTTGCTATCAGTGTTCAAGAACAGTGCCACTTTTCACAGGACATAGTCTTAATGGATCAATACATTACATAAGGCAATCAATGTCTTACTTGTTTATAATGGCATTCAGAATTTTTTTTATATAAATGCAGAATAAGTTACTTTTGTTTCAAATATTTTCACAGAGAACGGTCAAACATATCATCTCAGGAGTGCAACACTTATTAGGCTGTTCTTTTGGATACGCTCAAGGAAAGAATGAAGACAGTGTTTGAAGATCATGCCGAGGGAACCACTCAGCTTCAACATGGGGCTTTGGCTACATTTGATAAATTCATGGATCCTTTCTCCACCATTGCATGTGGACAGAGTAGAGCCATAGGGGAAATGTTCTGTCCAGTCAATGCAGAGGAAGTAGTAGTATCCCAGAAGATATGTTGGGTAAAGCAAGGTCTTTCAAGGGTCATGTCCATAAGGAACAAAAGTTTTTACTATGTACCATTAATTGGAAGTCTAAAGCACTTATTAACTAATGAGAGAATCTTTACCATGTTGAACACTGCACCACAAAGAAGCAGAGAGGGATTCTTCTATGATTTTAGAGACGGGTCCCTCTTTACATCTCACCCCTTGTTTTCTCAGAGGCCAAATGCATTGCAATTAATACTTTGCACAGATGAAATTGAAATATGTAACCCCTTAGGGTCCCATGCTTCTGCAAACAAATTGGTCATGTTTTATTATACTTTAGGAAATATTGATCCAAAATTTAGGTCAAAGTTAGCTGCAATACGACTTCTTGCTATTGCTAAAGCAAATGACATTTCTCAGTGGGGTACTGATGTTGTACTGAAAAGAATACTTCGAGATCTATCACTGCTTTACAATGGTGTAAGGATTGAAATGTCACATGGTGAAATTGAATTGTTTGGGGCTGTTATAGCCATTTGCGGAGACACGCTAGCCCAGCATGAGATTGCTGGCTTTAAAGAAGGGATTGGTTTTGCTTATAGCAAATGTAGACACTGTGAATGCAACTTTGATGATATGCAAAGTGTTTTTGAGGAGAAGTTTGTTCAAAGAACTCTGGAGAAACATATCAGGCAGTGTTTTGAAATACAGGGTGGGCCATTTATATGGATACACCGTAATAACATGGGAATTGTTGGTGATATTAAAGTCCTGTTTGTGGCACATTAGTATATGTGAGGGGGCAAACTCCTCAAGATGGGTGGTGACCATTGTGGCCAATTAGAAGTCGGCCATCTTGGATGCAATTTTTGTTTTTCAATAGGAAGAGGGCCATGTGACATATCAAACTTATTGGTAATGTGACAAGAAAAACAATGTTGTGCTTGGTTTCAACGTAACTTTATTCTTTCATGAGTTATTTACACGTTTCTCTTTGTTCAAAGCAATTGACATGTCGAAGAGGTTAACACGTGAGGAGCGGATCGAAATCTGGTGAACACAGTAACCGGGTCATTGCAGCAGATTTAAGTGCAAGACACCCTACGAGACCACCCATCTCCCATGCTACAGTTAGTAAACTGCTTGCTAAGTTCCGTGAAACTGGTTCAGTGTTGGATTTGCCAAAATGTTTACGCAAGAAAACTGTCACTAATGAAGAAACATCAGTGGCTGTCCTCGCTTCATTCAGCAAGAGCCCACAGCGTAGCGCTCGCTGCATGTCACTGGAGAGTGGCATTAGTCGAACATCCTTTCAGCAGATATTAGCTACTCACAAATGGCACCCTTACAAACTCCAGCTACTGCAGCATCTCAACGAGGATGACCTAGATCGGCACACAGAATTTGCAGAATGGGCAAAACAAAAATTGGAACAAGACCCTCAGTTCACACAGAAGATTTTGTTCAGTGATGAGGCAAACTTTTATGTGAATGGTGAAGTTAACAGACAAAACCACCGCTATTGGTCTGACACTAACCCACATTGGATGGATCCCTCCAAGACTGTTGGAACAACAAAAGTGATGGTTTGGTGTGGTATATGGGGTACAACGATAGTGGGTCCATTCTTCATCAATGGAAACCTCAAGGCCACTGGATATTTGAAATTGCTACATGATGATGTGTTTCCCTCTTTATGCACTGAAGCTGGCACATTCCCTGAGTTTTTCCAGCAAGATGATGCACCACCACATTATGGGTGCCAGGTCTGAGCATTCCTAGATGAACAGTTTCCTGGAAAGTGGATTGGTCGTCGTGGGCCAGTTGAATGGCCCCCAAGGTCTCCCGATCTGACCCCCTTAGACTTTTATCTTTGGGGTCATCTGAAGGCAATTGTCTATGGTGTGAAGATACAAGACGTGCAGCACCTGAAACTACGGATACTGGATGCCTGTGCTGGCATTTCTCCTGCGGTGTTGCTATCAGTGTGTGAAGAGTGGGATAAGAGGGTTGCATTGACAATCCAACACAATGGGCAGCACATTGAACACATGTGTGGTGGTCAGAAACTTGTAAATAACTCATGACAGAATAAAGTTACGTTGAAACCAAGCACACCATTGCTTTTCTTGTGACATTACCAATAAGTTTGATGTGTCACATGGCCCTCTTCCTATTGAAAAAACAAAAGTTGTATCCAAGATGGCCGACTTCTAATGATGGCCGATGGGTGGTGACCATGGTGGCCATTTGGCCACCATGGTCACCACCCATCTTGAGGAGTTTGCCCTCTCACATATACTAATGTGCCACAAACAGGACTTTAATATCACCAACTATTCCCATGTTATTACGGTGTATCCAAGTAAATGGCCCACCCTGTATATTAAGAAGAATTTCTACTTTCATTGACTTGATTTTTGTAATTTGCATCAGTGCTGTTCATAAGGACCAACATTTCATTCAAATTCAGAAGTTTAACCCTTTAAATACCAGTTGAATAATATATTTTAATGATATACATAGGGATAAAAGCATAAAATGGCCAAAACGAAAATCACACATTGTGTGTTAGTGGCCAGAAAGGCAATTTAATGACTAAATAACCACCGAAATGACCACTAGAATGATCAAAATGTATATTTCACTGTGTGTGCTTCTGTGTGCATCCTCATTAGCAGCAGGATGTACTAACCACAGTAGAGGGTTTTTTGTAGGCACACTTTCTACACCTGGTGCACAGGGCTTCTGTTCCAATTCTGGAGGTGCGCCTTTTGCTCCTTCTTCTCATTTTGTTGGTGGGATGTGGGTCACACTCTGGTTCAGACTGCTGTATCTTGAGATCAATGGCAGAACTGGCTGAGAATCGAGGACAAGGCCGTCTTGCAATTGTTGAGGTCACCAGAATGTGCCCCAGCTCTTCCAGGATCACTCTTCATTTGCAGATTGTAGAGGACACCCCAACTTTAGTGAAGTTGATTCCGACAAAGGCATTGTATCCCAAGACATCCAGGAAATTGGAGAAAAAAAAGGGGTTGCCATCAGTGAGTTTTCCTTCAACAACTTGAGGTGCCAACATCCTCTCTAAGTTATTCAAACTGTATTTGTGCCCACTGTAGTCCAGGATTGCTTCTTGCTTCCAGGCTTCCTCTATTCCCCATCACTGAGTGCTAGTTCCCTGTGTGTTGTATCAAAAAAAGAACATTACTCCGTTGCTTTGGCATGTGGGATATCGCCATGGTAGTTTTGGTGAAGCCAAGGACAGACAACAAAATCTTCCTCTGTTGCAACTGGAGGAGCTGGGGAGATAGCTCTGGGTTGTTTCCCCTGTGCCAGTTTTCATCTGAGGAGTTCCTCTGCCCAGGTGACCAAAGTAAAGATGTTGTCCTTGGGGCTCCTCTGTCAGTTGGAGTGTGAACCCCTTGCCCTTTTTTACTTCCTGAGAACTCTCAGTGTTGTCATCCAACATGCTATGTATTGCTTTATTCTGGTGTAGGCTCACATCTCTACTTTATCTATAATCCTCCAATCCTCACACCTTTGCCTCTTGTGCAGGTTTGTAAGGGTGCACAGCAGCTAAAAGATCTCCTTTGTTATGTGGCAGCACGAGGTGAGAATAAAGTAAATACTCTTCACAGTTTTAAAAGACAACGCCACTCTGGGAATTTCACCCAGAGAATAATAAGTAACACTAATCACCACGAAGGCAGTTAGGTTTGTTATACTCAGTACAGAGACGAGGTTCAATGTTAAGACAAATTGACAATTTATTAACAATTATTTAAAACACCGTATAAAAACACAGTCATAAATCTGGAGAGGAAATGGCGTGTCACAAACTTAGAGGATCATCATTTAGCCTGGAGAAATAGTTTGTTGCTTTATAAGAAAGCCCTCCGCAAAGCCAGAACAGCTTACTACTCATCACTAATTGAAGAAAACAAGAACAACCCCAGGTTTCTTTTCAGCACTGTAGCCAGGCTGACAAAAAGTCAGAGCTCTTTTGAGCCAACCATCCCTTTAACGTTAACTAGTGATGACTTCATGAACTTCTTCACAAATAAAATTTTTATCATTAGAGAAAAAATTACCAATAATCATCCCACAGATGTAATATTATCAACAGCTACTCTTAGTACCATTGATGTTAAGTTAGACTCTTTTTCTCCAATCGAGTTAACTTCAATAATTACTTCCTCCAAACCATCAATGTGTCTTTTAGACCCCATTCCTACAAAACTGCTCAAAGAAGTCCTGCCATTGATTAATTCTTCGATCTTATATATGATCAACCTATCTCTAATAATCGGCTATGTACCACAGGCCTTCAAGGTGGCTGCAGTTAAACCTTTACTCAAAAAGCCATCCCTAGACCCAGCAGTCTTAGCTAATTATAGGCCAATCTCCAACCTTCCTTTCATATCAAAAATCCTTGAAAGAGTAGTTGTCAAACAGCTAACAGATCATCTGCAGAGGAATGGTTTATTTGAAGAGTTTCAGTCAGGTTTCAGAGTTCATCACAGCACAGAAACAGCTTTAGTGAAGGTTACAAATGATCTTCTTATGGCCTCTGACAGTGGACTCATCTCTGTGCTTGTCCTTCTTGACCTTAGTGCAGCATTCGATACTGTTGACCATAATATCCTATTAGAGTGATTAGAACATGCTGTAGGTATTACAGGTATTGCACTGCAGTGGTTTATATCATATCTATCTAATAGACTCCAATTTGTGCATGTAAATGGAGAGTCCTCTTCACACACTGAGGTTAATTATGGAGTTCCACAGGGTTCAGTGCTAGGACCAATTCTGTTTACATTATACATGCTTCCCCTAGGCAGCATCATTAGAAGACATAGCATACATTTTCACTGCTATGCAGATGACACCCAGCTCTATCTGTCCATGAAGCCAGATAACACACACCAATTAGTTAAACTGCAGGAATGTCTTAAAGACATAAAGACTTGGATGGCCACTAACTTTCTGCTTCTTAACTCAGATAAAACTGAGGTCATTGTACTCGGCGCTGAAAAGCTTAGAAATATGGTATCTAACCAGATTCTTACTCTGGATGGCATTACCTTGGCCTCCAGTAACACTGTGAGGAACCTTGGAGTCATTTTTGACCAGGATATGTCCTTCAACGCACATATTAAACAAATATGTAAGACTGCGTTCTTCCATTTGCGCAACATCTCTAAAATTAGAAATATCCTGTCTCAGAGTGACGCTGAAAAACTAGTTCATGCATTTATTACTTCCAGGCTGGACTACTGCAATTCATTATTATCAGGATGTCCAAAAAACTCACTGAAAAGCCTTCAGTTAATCCAAAATGCTGCAGCAAGAGTACTGACAGGGACTAGAAAGAGAGAGCATATTTCTCCTGTTTTGGCTTCCCTTCATTGGCTTCCTGTTAAATCCAGAATTTAATTCAAAATCCTGCTCCTCACATACAAGGTCTTAAATAATCAGGCCCCATCTTATCTTAATGACCTTGTAGTACCATATCACCCTATTAGAGCACTTCGCTCCCGCTCTGCAGGCCTACTTGTTGTTCCTAGAGTATTTAAAAGTAGAATGGGAGGCAGAGCCTTCAGTTTTCAGGCCCCTCTTCTGTGGAACCAGCTTCCAGTTTGGATTCGGGAGACAGACACTATCTCTACTTTTAAGATTAGGCTTAAAACTTTCCTTTTTGCTAAAGCATATAGTTAGGGCTGGACCAGGTGACCCTGAATCCTCCCTTAGTTATGCTGCAATAGATGTAGGCTGCCGGGGGATTCCCATGATGCATTGAGTTTTTCCTTTCCAGTCACCCTTCTCGCTCACTATGTATTAACAGACCTCTCTGTATTGAATCATATCTGTTATTAACCTCTGTCTCTCTTCCACAGCATGTCTTTTATCCTGTCTTCCTTCTCTCACCCCAACCGGTCGCAGCAGATGGCCGCCCCTCCCTGAGCCTGGTTCTGCCGGAGGTTTCTTCCTGTTAAAAGGGAGTTTTTCCTTCCCACTGTTGCCAAAGTGCTTGCTCATAGGGGGTCATATGATTGTTGGGTTTTTTTCTGTATCTATGAAGCGCCTTGAGGCGACTTTTGTTGTGATTTGGCGCTATATAAATAAAATTGAATTGAATTGAATTGAAATAAAAATCCATGTACAAATATGCTTAAAAATATATTCAGAGCTGAGGCTTACCAGTGGAGGGGCAGGGATGCCACGCACAAACTCAAAGAAAACACACCACGACACAAGTGCAACACAAAAATCACACACTCACACTAATAAACTAAACAAGGCAGGTGTGTACACTCAAAGGATCCCACCACCAAGGCACCCTAGTCTCCTCCACGTCGGCACTCCGCATCTGAATAAAAGAAACAAAGAAAATTTTAATATATTACAACAAAACTAATGTAGCGCTGGGGGATAACCCTGCTGCAGGACCACACTGGTGATCTGCAGCTATAAAAAGGGCCTCCCACCAGTGGTGTAACAAAAATCCAAACTACAAATCAAAACAGAAAAACAACATACAATCTGGATAAAACTTTAAAATCTGGAGCAAACGGAATCGCCGTATTGCTCCAACTAGCCGTCTGCCCGACTATAAGTTAATCATACGGTCAGTCAATATGTACGCCCGCTGACTCCCATAACCGGCATGCATATGGCGGCTGTCCACGCCGACGTCCACTTTAAAAAGCTGACAGCAGCAGGAAAAGAAACTTCGCAACGGGAACAGACGGTAAAAGCCAAGCAAAGCAAAGCAGCAGCACCTCAGTTAGTGTGGTGTTGCGTAAAACCAAGGCCCACACTTCCTGCAAAGCATAATAAATAATTACTATAAAACAAACAATAAAAGGCAAGGATCGAGACGAAATTGAATTACGTACCGAGTAACCCCGCGTCATGAAACATGAGCAGGGGCTCATAGGAGGCAGCCGCGATGGAGGCTTCAGAATGATCTCTGCAACACCAAGGGGAAGTCAGGTGACCAAAGAGGAGATCACAGGTAAGCGATCCAGGTATGCTCACATGGCCACTATTTATACTAGCGCCCCCTAATGCGCCAGGCTGAAAGTGGGTTGAACCAAAGGATAACATTCATCCTGCCACAATCTACCCCTCCTTTTTGCATCGTCGCCCCGACGATGGATTACAAGGACACCCAGGTTAATCCCAAGGCCTAAAAAATGCAGAGACAGCATGCACCCTAAGCTCAGAAATAGAGTTTGCAGCCCCTGGTGCCACCTCCCCTGTTGGTCTTGGGAGATGATGGATGTTTGAATGCTGGCCAGCAGTGGACCGTGTTGTTCTTCGCACCACTGTATTTCTTGTATCAGAGCTCATAGTGGGAACAGGAAGAGAGCAAGATGGAACTGGTGCTGCACTCGGGGTCGCTGTACAAATAGCTGGAACGGCGGAAAGCCGGTCTTCTGGTGAGAGCAACAACTCAGAGCTACTTGGAATCACTGCCACTGGGCTATAAGATGGTAAAACTTTTACTCGAGGAGCTCCTACGCTCACGAATAGCAGGTCACTGTCACTTGATGAGTCATGTTCTGAGGATGGCATTTCTGGGCCATGTGAGCTACTGCTCGGAGCAGGCCCTTCTGATGGTGTAGCTGCTATTACCACAGCCTTTAACAACATACGATGAACATGCTTCACACTGCTAGGATCATCTGCAGGTGCAATGGTATATACTGCCCCACCTGCTTTAGGTGCCTTCAGGATCCTATATACCGCTGGTTCCATCGATCTTGGATCTTACATCTCCCTCTTCCACTCAAATCGCGCAGGAACACCAACTGCCCCTCATTCAATGGTGCCTCTTTCACCTTTTTATCATGGTGCCTCTTCCTGCGGTCGGCAGCCAGTTGCAGTCGTTCCTTGGCTCCTTCATGGACAACCTGTAGCCGGGCTTTATGCTCCTGAATCCACTCGTGCACATCTCCACTGATGGGATCCGGTACTCTGCCCAACAGAAAGTCCACTGGCAACCTGGGTTCTTGTCCAAACATCAATAAGAATGGAGTTTCCCCAGTAGCCTGATGGGGAGTGGTGTTATAGCAATAGAGTAACTGGGGCAAACATACATTCCAGTCCCTTTTCTTGGATACTGGCAGGGTCCGCAACAAATTGTGCAAAGTCCTATTAAAGCGTTCGCACTGACCATTTCCAGCCGGATGATAAGGAGTAGTATGGGACTTCTCAATACCATAAAACTTGCAGAGCTGCTGGATCAGGGAGCTTTCAAAGTTACGACCCTGATCAGAATGAATACGCGCCGGTAAACCAAACTTTGAAAACCACTCTGTTACGAGAACCTGGGCCACTGTAGCAGCACATTGGTCACGAGTGGGGACAGCCAATGTATATTTGCTAAAAACATCAGTCATTACCAAGATGTTCTCCAGCCCATTCCGGGAAGGTTCAAGCAGGGTGTAATCAATGGCCAAGATTTCATTTGGTCGAGAAGCCAACAAATGTCCCATGAAACTTTGAGCTGCTGGTTGGGTGTCTTTTGCAACTTGGCAACGTTCACATCTCTGACACCAGCGAGCTACCTCAGCAGACATACCTGGCCAGTAGCACCGTGAGCGGAGAAGCGCTAGGGTCCTTTCCACACCTTGATGGCCGTGGTCCTGATGAAGATGGGTCAGCACCTGCTCCATTAGTGAACTAGGCAGCAAAAGCTGAAGTACTACCTCGGCACCGTCAGGGCGATGAACCTGACGATACAGAACTCCATCCCTTTCAATCAGACGATCCCATTGTCGTAGCAGCATCAGAACAGGTGGGGCAAGTTGCTGCCGCTCCTTGAAGCTAGGTCGCTGCTTCCGTCTCCAAAACCCCAGGATCTCTTTTATCACTGGATCGACCTGTTGGAGGGCATGAAGATCAGGAGTAGTGAGGTGGGGCAAAACTGTAATGGCAGCTTGGGATACCTCAGCTGGTCCCAGCTGCAAGGCTTGTTGAAGAGGTTCAGGCAAGGCTGTACCAGGAACCATGGCTTTAATTTCCTGAGGATCGGGTGGATGCTGGCGAGATAAAGCATCTGCATTCTTATTACTCCTTCCTGACCTGTACTTTAAGTCGAAGTCAAATGAAGCGAGCTGAGCTGCCCAGCACTGTTCAGTAGCCCCAAGTTTAGCAGAAGACAAATGACTAAGAGGATTGTTGTCAGTGTAAACAATACACTTGTGGCCCAACAAGTACTCTCTAAACGTCTCAGTCATGGCCCACTTAAGTGCCAAAAACTCCAGCTTCATTGAGCTATAATTTAGCATATTGCGCTCAGTAGGCCTCAAACCCCGACTGGCATAGGCTATTGGCCTCACCTTACCTCCCTGCTCCTGGGAGAGCACTGCCCCTAGGCCGTCATGACTGGCATCCACCTCTAAAATAAAAGGCAAAGTGAAATCTGCATATGCCAGCACTGGTGCTGTTGTCAGTTTAGTCTTTAATGCCTCGAAACTTTGAGCACACTCTGCAGTCCAGTTCTCCATTACACCATGCTCTGACCTCTTCTTTGATTTTCTGCCTCCCCACTCTGCCACCAGTCTATGCAGAGGTGCCGCCAGCTTGGCAAAACCCTCTACAAAACGGCGATAATAGCTGGCAAACCCAAGAAAGGACCGCAGTTCTGAAACAGTCTTAGGAGGCTGCCAGTTAGCCACCACTTCAACCTTGCTAGGGTCCGTGGAGACACCCTGATCGGAGATGACGTGGCCCAAGTAGCAAACCTCCCGCTGGAAAAAGGCACATTTGGCAAGCTTTGCTTTCAAACCCTCCTGCTGAAGCCGACCTAGCACCACATCCAGCCGCTCAAGATGTTGCTGTACTGTTGATGAGAAGATTACAATGTCATCAAGATAGAGAAGCAGAGACTGGCACTGTTGATCACCGAAAAGGCGTTGCATTAGTCTCTGGAAGGTGCTAGGGACATTACAGAGCCCAAATGGCATTCGGTTCCACTCAAATAGGCCAAAAGGAGTACAGAAGGCAGTCTTGGGCCTATCCTCTTCCGTAACTGGGACCTGATTGTAGCCACTGGCTAAATCCATGGTGGAAAACCAACGGGCACCAGTCAGCGCATCTAGGGATTCCTCGATGCGCGGCAGGGGGAATGCATCTTTCCTTGTCTTGTTGTTCAGTTGCCGATAATCCACACACATGCGTGGGCTGCCATCCTTTTTCTTAACGAGCACAATGGGAGAAGCATAGGGGCTGCTACTCTCTCTAATCACCTTAGCGCCTAGTAACTGGTTAATATGCTCTTTCACAACCTCATACTCTGAAGGGGGGATGCGCCTATAACGCTGCCGCACGGGGATATCATCTAAGAGCGGAATGTCATGGGAGATCAAGTTAGTGCAACCCAAATCAGTGTCGTGAGCAGAAAAGACCGAGCTGTATTTCTTAAGGAGAGACCTCACCTGTCCCTGTTCCTCTGCTGACAGTTTAGACAAATCAATCCCTTCCATCTGATCTTGCACAGTAGGAGTGGCGGTGTGAGATGCAATTGTTGCTATGTTATGGGGTATCTCTGTCACACCAGCAGGCAAACTGACAACGTGAACATCCTCCAGGGTCCCCATAATGGTCCTGGGATGAAGCAAAACCGCTGTGGTCCCTACATTAACAACTGGTATGTATGCAGTACCTCTAACCACTCGAACCAATGCAGGGGATGCTAAAAGTCCAGCAGGCAAATTAACATCATTGGGTTCAAATAACACGGTGGCACCTGAATATTGCTCAGAACAGGTGGCGGCCACTATTTTCATTACACCACCTGGAATGCAACATGCTCGCTTACCTATCACTCCAGACAGACAAATCCGGTGGGGCTCTTGTACTAACATCATGACACTTTTGCAGCGCATGCACAAGGGGTTTAGGGGCCTCTGTGACAGATCCCAAACTAAACAATGCTTCACCATGTTGCCCAAAAAGCTCGTGGTAACACTTCCGAATCACATTCATTCCCAATACACCTGGAACCATAAAAGGTCCTGCACCTGGCGGGTCCTTAACGATCAACACGCCACACTGCGGAATAAACTTACCACAGAGCTCTACACCTAGCTCTATATAGCCAAGGTAGGGAATAGACAAACCATTAGCCGCTTTAAGCTGCAACCAATGACATGCTTGGAGATGTTCTTGACCCCAGGACTCAAAGTGCTGGCGGAAAAAGCTTTCAGTAATGGTAGACACCATGGACCCTGTATCAACCAAACAAGGTACTTTTATACCGCCATGTCCACATCTATATGCGGACAAGATGAAACTAATTTGGAGACTGCCTCTGGACCATTGGAAACAACCCTTGAGCCAATAGACACCCCACCCGAACTGTGGCTCGGCAGTACGGAGGGTGCTAGTTTTCCGAAGCCGTATTTAAAGGAGAGTTCCTGTGATTATGCCGAGGGGCCTGCGAAGGAGGCCGGGAACGAGGAACACGTTCCCCATCACACTCCCGAGCAAAATGTCCAGGTTGCTGACAACGTCTCCATATAATGGAATCGCTCCGTCCCGAGCGAAACATTCGATGGGGGCCCTGCAATCGAGCAATGCTCTGAGTGAGCTGATTAAGTTGCTCCTGCTGGCGTTTTAACAATTCCTTCATCTCACTCATCTCAGACAGATGGGTGGACTGGGCTATTCCTGAAGGACCGCTATGGACCCCATACTGAATGCCATAGACAGAAGGGACAGAACTACTTCTATGTCTAACACCACTAGGCAACCCTTCACGTTCCCACCTAATAGCTTCCCCTCTAATCTCTAACAATGTCAGGGTTGGCTGCCTCCTTACTAGCTGCTTTAACTCCCGCCGCAATGTACTGTCTAAGACCTGTTCAACAAATTGATCTCTTAGTAAAACATCAGCATTGGGCATGCCATTAGGGGCACTCGATTTAACTTTTTCCATAAGACCCAAGAGGGCAAGGGAAAACTCTTGCAGTGTCTCACCTTCCTGCTGTTTTCTAGAGAAGAAAGCTTCCTGCAATGCTACATAGGAGTCTGAACAGCCATAAAGTTCTTGCAATATAGTGATTATCTTAGTGGGATCAGTCCTCTCTGCACTAGAGCGATATTTGATCTCCTCACGTGCTTCCCCTTCCAGGTGGTCAACCAGGAAAAATGCTTTATCAGCCAAAGACAAATGACGTGCCCTAGCACAACCTTCTATTTCCTCCAACCATTCATTCAACCCTATACCTGATTTTCCTCTGAACATGGGGCATTTTCTGTCACGGGGCACAAAAACTAGTCTCTCTGCTACAGAGATACTAGCAGTTGGGGGGTTAACAGATGATGCAGTTGAAGTAGAAGGTGTAGCACTTGTACCTGACTCAACAGCCCTCTCCTGACGCAGCCTCTCATTGTCTGCTTTTAGCTGTGCAATCAAGTCCCTGAGTTCCCTGTAATTCTTCCTCCATCTCTGTAACACAGCTGTGGAATCCAACACCAAAGTAGCTGCTGCTTTGCTTTTATCCTGTACAAAAATGAATTAAAAACAATTTATGTTACACCAGATAATAAAAAAAATAAAAAGGAACACACGTCTCTGTTTTTAAAGAGCATATCCTGTCGACAACGCCAAGTTTGTGGCAGCACGAGGTGAGAATAAAGTAAATACTCTTCACAGTTTTAAAAGACAACGCCACTCTGGGAATTTCACCCAGAGAATAATAAGTAACACTAATCACCACGAAGGCAGTTAGGTTTGTTATACTCAGTACAGAGACGAGGTTCAATGTTAAGACAAATTGACAATTTATTAACAATTATTTAAAACACCGTATAAAAACACAGTCATAAATCTGGAGAGGAAATGGCGTGTCACAAACTTAGAGGATCATCATTTAGCCTGGAGAAATAGTTTGTTGCTTTATAAGAAAGCCCTCCGCAAAGCCAGAACAGCTTACTACTCATCACTAATTGAAGAAAACAAGAACAACCCCAGGTTTCTTTTCAGCACTGTAGCCAGGCTGACAAAAAGTCAGAGCTCTTTTGAGCCAACCATCCCTTTAACGTTAACTAGTGATGACTTCATGAACTTCTTCACAAATAAAATTTTTATCATTAGAGAAAAAATTACCAATAATCATCCCACAGATGTAATATTATCAACAGCTACTCTTAGTACCATTGATGTTAAGTTAGACTCTTTTTCTCCAATCGATCTTTCTGAGTTAACTTCAATAATTACTTCCTCCAAACCATCAACGTGTCTTTTAGACCCCATTCCTACAAAACTGCTCAAAGAAGTCCTGCCATTGATTAATTCTTCGATCTTATATATGATCAACCTATCTCTAATAATCGGCTATGTACCACAGGCCTTCAAGGTGGCTGCAGTTAAACCTTTACTCAAAAAGCCACCCCTAGACCCAGCAGTCTTAGCTAATTATAGGCCAATCTCCAACCTTCCTTTCATATCAAAAATCCTTGAAAGAGTAGTTGTCAAACAGCTAACAGATCATCTGCAGAGGAATGGTTTATTTGAAGAGTTTCAGTCAGGTTTCAGAGTTCATCACAGCACAGAAACAGCTTTAGTGAAGGTTACAAATGATCTTCTTATGGCCTCTGGCAGTGGACTCATCTCTGTGCTTGTCCTTCTTGACCTTAGTGCAGCATTCGATACTGTTGACCATAATATCCTATTAGAGTGATTAGAACATGCTGTAGGTATTACAGGTATTGCACTGCAGTGGTTTATATCATATCTATCTAATAGACTCCAATTTGTGCATGTAAATGGAGAGTCCTCTTCACACACTGAGGTTAATTATGGAGTTCCACAGGGTTCAGTGCTAGGACCAATTCTGTTTACATTATACATGCTTCCCCTAGGCAGCATCATTAGAAGACATAGCATACATTTTCACTGCTATGCAGATGACACCCAGCTCTATCTGTCCATGAAGCCAGATAACACACACCAATTAGTTAAACTGCAGGAATGTCTTAAAGACATAAAGACTTGGATGGCCACTAACTTTCTGCTTCTTAACTCAGATAAAACTGAGGTCATTGTACTCGGGGCTGAAAAGCTTAGAAATATGGTATCTAACCAGATTCTTACTCTGGATGGCATTACCTTGGCCTCCAGTAACACTGTGAGGAACCTTGGAGTCATTTTTGACCAGGATATGTCCTTCAACGCACATATTAAACAAATATGTAAGACTGCGTTCTTCCATTTGCGCAACATCTCTAAAATTAGAAATATCCTGTCTCAGAGTGACGCTGAAAAACTAGTTCATGCATTTATTACTTCCAGGCTGGACTACTGTAATTAAAAAGCCTTCAGTTAATCCAAAATGCTGCAGCAAGAGTACTGACAGGGACTAGAAAGAGAGAGCATATTTCTCCTGTTTTGGCTTCCCTTCATTGGCTTCCTGTTAAATCCAGAATTGAATTCAAAATCCTGCTCCTCACATACAAGGTCTTAAATAATCAGGCCCCATCTTATCTTAATGACCTTGTAGTACCATATCACCCTATTAGAGCACTTCGCTCCCGCTCTGCAGGCCTACTTGTTGTTCCTAGAGTATTTAAAAGTAGAATGTGAGGGAGAGCCTTCAGTTTTCAGGCCCCTCTTCTGTGGAACCAGCTTCCAGTTTGGATTCGGGAGACAGACACTATCTCTACTTTTAAGATTAGGCTTAAAACTTTCCTTTTTGCTAAAGCATATAGTTAGGGCTGGACCAGGTGACCCTGAATCCTCCCTTAGTTATGCTGCAATAGATGTAGGCTGCCGGGGGATTCCCATGATGCATTGAGTTTTTCCTTTCCAGTCACCCTTCTCGCTCACTATGTATTAACAGACCTCTCTGTATTGAATCATATCTGTTATTAACCTCTGTCTCTCTTCCACAGCATGTCTTTTATCCTGTCTTCCTTCTCTCACCCCAACCGGTCGCAGCAGATGGCCGTCTCTCCCTGAGCCTGGTTCTGCCGGAGGTTTCTTCCTGTTAAAAGGGAGTTTTTCCTTCCCACTGTTGCCAAAGTGCTTGCTCATAGGGGGTCATATGATTGTTGGGTTTTTTTCTGTATCTATGAAGCGCCTTGAGGCGACTTTTGTTGTGATTTGGCGCTATATAAATAAAATTGAATTGAATTGAATTGAAATAAAAATCCATGTACAAATATGCTTAAAAATATATTCAGAGCTGAGGCTTACCAGTGGAGGGGCAGGGATGCCACGCACAAACTCAAAGAAAACACACCACGACACAAGTGCAACACAAAAATCACACACTCACACTAATAAACTAAACAAGGCAGGTGTGTACACTCAAAGGATCCCACCACCAAGGCACCCTAGTCTCCTCCACGTCGGCACTCCGCATCTGAATAAAAGAAACAAAGAAAATTTTAATATATTACAACAAAACTAATGTAGCGCTGGGGGATAACCCTACTGCAGGACCACACTGGTGATCTGCAGCTATAAAAAGGGCCTCCCACCAGTGGTGTAACAAAAATCCAAACTACAAATCAAAACAGAAAAACAACATACAATCTGGATAAAACTTTAAAATCTGGAGCAAACGGAATCGCCGTATTGCTCCAACTAGCCGTCTGCCCGACTATAAGTTAATCATACGGTCAGTCAATATGTACGCCCGCTGACTGCCATAACCGGCATGCATATGGCGGCTGTCCACGCCGACGTCCACTTTAAAAAGCTGACAGCAGCAGGAAAAGAAACTTCGCAACGGGAACAGACGGTAAAAGCCAAGCAAAGCAAAGCAGCAGCACCTCAGTTAGTGTGGCGTTGCGTAAAACCAAGGCCCACACTTCCTGCAAAGCATAATAAATAATTATTATAAAACAAACAATAAAAGGCAAGGATCGAGACGAAATTGAATTACGTACCAAGTAACCCCGCGTCATGAAACATGAGCAGGGGCTCATAGGAGGCAGCCGCGATGGAGGCTTCAGAATGATCTCTGCAACACCAAGGGGAAGTCAGGTGACCAAAGAGGAGATCACAGGTAAGCGATCCAGGTATGCTCACATGGCCACTATTTATACTAGCACCCCCTAATGCGCCAGGCTGAAAGTGGGTTGAACCAAAGGATAACATTCATCTTGCCACAATCATAAAAAAGTCAAAAGTAGATCTCAGGCTGCTAATGCAGGAAACTGCATACAGGGTGAGTCCTGGTTTGATACAAGTGGGCTGTTACGACTGTTGTCGTAATTATATGTAAATTTGAGTGTGCAGGTGCTCCTCCGTGATTGGTGCATCCAGGGTGGATGGCTCGCACCGATTGGCTAAGATAAGATAAGATAACCTTTATTAGTCCCACACGTGGGAAATTTGTTTTGTCACAGCAGGAAGTGGACAGTGCAAAAGTTATGAAGCAAAAATTTGAATACAATAAGAATAAATACAGTACACAACTGTACAGAATAAAATCAAATAAAATACTATATACAGTAGAATAAAATAGAATAAAATATACAATAAGATAAAAATAGAATACAAATGCTATATACAGCTGAGTATAAATACAACGATGCCAGAAAAGATTATTGCACATTAGTGTTATTGCACATTTGTGGATGTGTGTGTTTGATCAGTTAAAGTCTTTGTTGTGGAGTCTGACAGCAGTGGGGAGGAAAGACCTGCGAAATCTCTCTGTCCCACACCGTGGGTGCCGCAGTCTCCCACTGAAGGACCGGGAGGCAGCGGATAAGAAGACACCGCCAGGGACTGCCATGTGATTCATCCTCTGCCCAACCCAACCGGCAGACTGTTCACTGTGTCACTATGTTGGTTAATGTAAGAGCATGTAGGGGTGGACCGCCTTTTTGTTTGATCAGTTTTCTCCTGTTTTTGTTAGGCAGGGAGGAAAGTGATTGTCGTTTGAGTTAGTTCTTTTGAGTAGGTAAGTTGTGTTTATTCCTGAGATAGGCTACCTTTTGTTTGTTGTTTTGGCCTTGGGTTCACCCTGAAGTTATGATATGCTCCCTTCCATTGTTTAACTGCACTCATTGTAAATAAATCACTGTCATAAAGTATTAAGTGTGTGACGTGCTGCTTGGGGTTGGACGGGGATGGATCACCCTTTATGTTGTGGTCTGGCTGCGCCTACACAGTAAAAAAACCAAGTGTCAATTTTACACTTACAGAGTTGATTTTAACTCTGCTTCAGATAACATTTGGTCCCACTCAAAATTAGAGTTAAATTTACTCTATGGCCAGTGTTAACTTTTCAGTATTAATTGTACTCAATTTAGTGTCAAAATTAACAACAAAATGTGTAAAAATATTTAACACTGAGGGTTATTCACACTGTTCAGAGTAATTTGATTACACTTTATAGAGCTATTTTTACTCCAAATTTAGTTTAATAATAACACTCTGATGTGTAATAATATATCATTTTTATTTCTCTGTAGTGTGATTTTTTTCATATTCATCTTATGATGCTATATTACTAAATAACTGTGATCTATCCTACATTACGGAAATAACAACAAATATACAGGTTAAAGTAACAGCATTTATTATGTTTCTCATTTCAGTGTCATTTAATTAATGTAACAAACCTTTACAATTCATAGTTCTATGATGCTCACTAGAGAAAGCAATATCACATTTCCCCAATGTCGTAGTTCTTTGCAGAAAAGTAAAAAAGTTGGTCAGGGATGAACTGTATGATGTACCAAAGACATAATGGGCCCTAAAGAGTTCATCAAGGGCTCCTACTGAACCTCTCACTTTACATGGAAGTGCATACTTCTCAATCACAATGAAGGTGTGAATGCTGCTTCTTGTGGATCCCTGAGTAAGAAGGTAGGGCTGACTGCTTCGGGTGATGTTGTCTAGATGCTGCTGTACACTGGTTCCAGCCTACAACAACACATTAAACAACAGTATTAAGTGACTATCGTCTGACAGTAGATTAGCTCAACTCACTGTCCATGAAAATAGAGGTGATGGAAAGTATCTTTTAAACAACATACCTTTGGGAATTTGATGAGGTTATTGACAGCTTGAGATGCAGACATCTTTCCTGGTGTCTTTCGCCCTTGTGCAGATGGTGGTAGCAGATGTAGCAGCAGCAAGATAGTAGACAAGTCACTGTCCCAGCCTACAGACGAATAAACAAAGAATTATTCCAAAAATACATTAAATTGACAGAATTACCTATATAACCAACAATGGCAAATAAAAACAGTCACAATCATACCATTCTCAACTTCAGTACCTGACTCAGCATTGCACATTAACTCAAGAGCTCTGAGGTGGGGACAAGTCCATGACTTTCCTTTACAACCTTTGCTTTGAGATTGATGGGCCACCTCTCCAAGAATTTGCTCGCAGTGACCTCACAAAACAGGAGTCGGAAATCTTGTTCTATCTGTAATGCAAAAATACAGAACATAGAGAGGTGTTTGATTGAATCCTGCCTACAAATTACATCAGTATCATTTAAATGATAAGTGAACTTACTTTTGGGAGATTTGCAAACTGAGACGCTTCTTTCCTCCACAGCTTTTCTTTGAATGGTCTTCAACCGCCATGCAATGTATCCTGAACCGCTCTCTGGATCGTAGTAATGTTTCTATGTAATTAAATAAACGAAGAAGGACTATGTTATCAACATTTCTGAGGGCAATTATGTATTTAATGTTGAAAAGTTCCCTTTACTTACATATCCATGTTGTGAATATGGGTCTTTCAGATATGGAGACAGAGCAACAATGCCCTGCGCATACATCACTCTTACGCTTTTAGGGGGAGATGCCCTAATGTATAAATTCAATAATTGGCATTAAACATCACAATTAAAAATAATACAATGTTAAAAATGTTTCTTTATATCTTACATTTTTGATTTGCTATCAGTTAATTTACACAAAATACATATTTCTTACTAAATAATGAGCAAAACTCTAAAGTAGTGTATGCCTTTGGCATTTGCTTAAAATAATATAAACCAGCAAAGTTAACTTTATGGTAATGTTACCCACTTTTTCTGAAAGTACGTTCGTTTATGTAAGCTAATTAGCGATTATTAGCTTACTGATAAACGGTAATTTAGTTGTTCAAACTGTGCGATTTGACATGTGACAATGATATTATTTTGATAGCATTTAGAAGAAATACATAGTTAAAATGTTTTAGGTTCATATTAACGCAGTGAGAAGATAACAAACATCTGAACTTTTAGCAACTGCTAGCATGTAGCTACTGGAATGTCATTAAACCTATGGGTAAATGATGCTAACATGTCCTCACTCGACATCAGTGAAACTATAAAGAGCTATTTAGTTTAAAAATACCTTTTAAACAATGTTACCAGTATGGAAATGTTAATTTCACTTACCTGACTGTGGCAGCTCTTCGGAGAAAATTCCATGCGCATTAGAGCTCTGAGGCCGCACACGCCTGCGGGCTGGTAATAATCAACACTGTGTGGAGTTAAGTCTTCACTGCGTGACTAACAAACTTTACACTGACTTTTAACTCTGATGTTAGAGCTGGTTTACTCCTCATAGAGTTGTAAATACTCTATCTAGGTTAAAATAGGTTTACTCTGAAATAGTGACACTCCATTTTTCACTGTGTAGACGGGCCATAACATGGGCACTGGATTGTAGAGCAGTCTCTCCTCAGTAGTGGGACACACATGGTTTTCCTTTCATGAGGGATCCACTCCATCAGTGGTGATGCAGTCAGCCTCTTTGGAGATTGTCCCCTCATCTTCTGGAGAGGAAGTTTTTTCATCTTGGGCAGATGTGTTTTCTTCAAGGCCAGAGGACTGCTTGCTGTCCTTGCTCTTTGACCAGCTCATATAGACAGTGCTTGAAGCAGTGATGACCTTCTTGCCATATTACCAGAATAAATTACTTACAGCAGTTGCACTGTCTGCACCTGCATAAACTCCAGGACATGTTTACAAACAGTGTTTGTTGTTGTGTGCGCTGCAGCTGCAGGTTTGAACTGTGATTGGGTTTTGTTTGCTTTGCTTTTTTTGAGAGTTAATATTTTGGGTATGGTATCTTTTTATAAAAAATACAAGAGTAAAATTGCTTTTAGCATGTGCTTCAAAGCTAAGTTCGACTGGGAACCTCAAAGCTCAATAACCTGCATCGACAGAAATTTACTGCAGCCTATGTAATATTTGATGCGTCATTATTTATTCCAGTCTATCTTGCAAATACATGTTTGTGCTGCAATGTCATGCACAAACACAAACTATTAGATCCTTAAGATGAAACTTATGTCAAAATTGTTTCATTCTTTTGGTCCATTGGAGTGTGGTAAGCATTCAAAGGCCGCTACTAGAAACTAGGAATATTACATGAAATTGCTTGCTTGGCCAAAAATGGGTAAATGATGTAATTTGGTAAAAAACATTAAAAACTACAATTTTCATGTGTTAAGTTTAGAATTAAAGCAGTTTTACCTAAATTGCATGATTTACTACTGTCAATAACAAGGAATCAAAAAAGGTGGTTATAATGGGTTTCAATTGGCCAAAAATGGCCACGATAGAGCCAATAGAGTTAGAGCCAATAGAGCGTTATGGTGATCATTACATGCTCCATTTTTAGGACTTGGTGTATGATACAGTGAGTGATATGCTGTTAACTCACCGGCGCAGTTCTCCTCCTGCATCTTTACTCGCATCCTGCCGACTAGTCCACTTTTTTTCACCGCACAACACCGGCGCTCCATCTATTGTAAGCCCAACAAGTTTGTCCCAGGGCCGTTTCAAGCCGGTTACACTTGTCAAATACGTTTTCAAAAATGTCTTTTCCTGTCGCTGACCCATGCATCAATTTAATGTCCAATATTTCCACTCCAACGATGAAGATGGCAATGTCCATCATGTCTGTACTTTCATCCACAGCAAGAGAGTATGCAATAAAGTTTTTGTTTCTTTCACACAATTGTGTTCTTAAATCAGTGGCCATTTCACAAACCCTATCAGCAATCGTATTTCTCCTCAGGCTCACATTTGACAAAATCTGCATTTTGTCGGGACACAAGACGTCACACACCTTCATCATGCAGCTCTTCAGAGTTGTAAATGACTAAGCTGATTTCACTATCTCATCTGCTGCAATAAAACTTGCTTTCACAAAACAGCTTCACTTTGTGATTTTGCTCTGGTGAAAAAGGTCTGCTGAAATGTTAGATTCTTATTTAGTTCTTCTACCTTCTGTAGTTGCTGCTCTGCATTTAGGTTTTTCAGCTTATCCTGATGTTTTGTCTTATAGTGCCATCTTAAATTAAATTTCTTAATTACAGCCACATTAGCTCCACAAATAAGACACAAGGGTTTACCAGCAATGTCTGTAAACATATATTCAGTCTCCGACCCGTGCTGAAAGGCTCTGTTTTCAGAATCAACTTTTCTCTTCGCCATTGTGAGGGGCTAGCTTCGCAATAACACAAGTTTGACTTGATTGACGCATGATTTGTGTGTTATTAGCACCTCATATTGCCGGGCCATGCATAACAATAATAATAAATCTATATAAAATTATCTCGCAAGCTGGATATAAATGTACGCCGGGCCAGATGTGGCCCACAGGCCTTGAGTTTGACACATGTGTGCTACATGATCACTAGCGACACAGCTATGTTAGCATAAAATAAACACAGTGAAGCTGGAGGATGAACTGGAAATTTTTTATATAAAAGTTAACGTGAGGGGTCCTGATGGTTAGGGATAAATGCAATCACATGGCAGGGTGCTGTAAATGGACGAAGCTTCAGTCAGGAGAACAACTGAGATAATCCATCCACAATACAAGGTTAGTCATTAATATAATGCTGCAGGCTGGGCTGTAGTTACATCTTAAGGTTTTAAAAACTGAGTCTTAAAATGAGTAGCAGTAAGAAAAACCGAGAGCGGTTTGACTGTTTTTAGGGCTTGTGGAGATTAAATAGAACAAGATACAAAGCATTAAAATTTGTTAAAAAGACAACAGCCTTGTCAAACGCAGAGTAGTTTGGACCCGGAAGGAAAATGCATCACGGGGCAATTGTGGCTCAAGAGTTGGGAGTTTGCCTTATAATTGGAAGGTTGCCGGTTCGAGCCCCGGCTCGGACAGTCTCGGTCGTTGTGTCCTTGGACAAGACACTTCACCTACCGCCTACTGGTGTTGGCCAGAAGGGCCGATGGCGTGATATGGCAGCCTCGCTTCTGTCAGTCTGCCCCAACTGTAGCTTGCCTCCACCAGTGTGTGAATGGATGGATGACTGGGTGTGTAAAGCGCCTTGGGGTCCCTAGGCGGGACTAGTAAAAGCGCTATACAAATACAGGCCATTTACCATTTACGTCATCACTTAAAGAAGGGATAGCCATTTTGCTGTTTAAGGTGGTTTTATTGCTACCAAAAACTGAAAGCATTAACTCCGGGGTGAAAAAAGGCTAAAATAATAAACAAAACAAGCTATTCCAATAAGAAAGGTGCTACCTAAGCCCTGCGTGAAACAATAATCAAACAAAACACAAGTGCAATCCTTAACTCCCTAATTTGATAACCGAGAGAAAAAGTGCAGAAAACGATAAGGCAGTTTCCCCCCTTTTGCTTCAGTGCTTATTTAAAAGAAGAAAAGAGTATCTACAACACTATATACTAAATGTAACAGTTCTCTGAAGGCACACACGAAAATTTGTCAGTGAGGGTTTGGAGGCCAAGGACAAATCTGCTGCTGCTGTCAGTGGCTGCCAGGGAACAACTGCTAGAGATAGGGTATTTAAAGGGGGCACTTGATGATGGGAACCAATCAGCAGCTGCCAGCTCTCCAATCAGAAATAGGACCAGCAGAGACACTTAAAGGCACAGAACACATATATAGAACAATATCCAGACACCTTGATTCAAAATATGGCCAGGGCCGTAACACTGATGTTTACATTTCCAATAGATTTTTGTATGCATAGGTTTGTAGTCAACAACTTGGACTTGGGAGATGAGGACACACTCGCATCAGTTCCATACCACGGCCATGGAAGATGTTATGGTTTTGAAAGCACTTTGAGTCAGTTTTTTCGCAATACATGTGAAATTGACTCCTTTCATTGGTTACAGGTGACACTGCTAATACACAGAACTTTGTTTGTATTTTAAGCTTTTCTTATTTGAGATACTTGCTTGTAAGAATAAAAATACTGGCAACTGCCAGTTGTTCCCCTTATCCGACTACCATCTATTTTTTAAAAAATATTATAGAATATGATGCTGGACATTTAACAAAATACAAAGTATTTCAAATAAGCTTAACCTTAAACATATGCAGCAGTGATATTAGGTAATTTAACAGTGATGGGGATAAGGTAACCACCATCTAAACATTTCGTAATGCTGTTTGCATCACCTGTGTTGTAGCAGACCTGCAGTATGTAGTCATGTACAGCTTAGATGTGTGCCATAGTGATGGGATTTCCGGCTCTTTTTAGAGAACCGGCTCTTTTGGCTCAGATCACTAAAAAGAGCCGGCTCCCAACCGGCTCTTCAAGTTGTTTTGTTGCTTTAATTAATGTATTATTAACAATAATATAAAATTATGCACAAAAGGAATTACTAATGTTAAAAAAAGTGGTTTTATTTCTATATGTTTATATATAAATATATGTGGTGGCACCTAGACACAAAGCACGCATAAACTCCAAAAAGCGCGTAGAAATTCCAAAGCATGTACAAAGTCCAAAACACATTTCTAGCGTTAACTGAACTTCCAAAACAGAGCTACCTAGATCACTTAAGTTACACAATTGAAAGCATATGTTTATTGTTTGTATATTTATACACAGGCACTCATATATATTCAAATAATTAAAAAAAAATGTTCATTTACCTGTTACTACCACACACCAAATCCGGTCATTGGTACGTCCTTGCTTGTGTAGCCACTAGGTAACAAAAGCTCAACACTGCGCCTAGCATTCTGGAGCACTTCTGTTGTGTTTTGTACATTCTTCGGAGTTTGTACGTGTTTTGGAGTTCAAACGTGTTTTGGAGTTTGTACATGCTTTGTCTCTAGGGGCCACCGTAAATATACTTTTATTTATTCACTCCACATAAAATGTAATAAATCATGTAATACAAAAACTAACTATTCACATTTCACATTTCAACTTTTAACTATTTAAATTTTCAGCTTTTTCCTTTTACAAATTTAAAGTGAAACAACACAAAACACTGTAAACCACAACACAATTAAATGTAAATTAAAATATGAAAACAAAAGAAGATGCATATTCTCTGTCATATGGGCCTGCATTACTAAACTTTCTGAATCTTTTATCATCTGCAACTGAAAATAGTTGTGGATGATTACTATACCTTTCTAATGTGACGTTGTTGTCCCTGGCTCTCTTTCTCTCTCTTTCCCTCAGGCTCTGTTCCTGTGCTACTGAGAGTATAACTACCGCCCCTCCCCCCTCTTCCCAGCGCAAAGCACAAGGCTTGCGTGCGGAGTGAAGTGGAAAAAAAGTGCGAGAGAGAGGGTGAGAGAAAGAAAAAGAAACCCCACGGCTCCCAATAAGGAGCCGGCTCGGGTCGTTCACTTCAAAGAGCTGGCTCTAGGAGCTGTTTCGTTCGCGTCTGACACATCACTTGTGTGCCAGAGGTGTAACAATAGCATCCACTAAAGATCACTGTCTTATTTCAGAAGCTGTCTTTTTCAAAAAGGTTTCTCTGTACAAACCTTTAATAGCATCTGGATTTATTTGCTACACTAAGTTATATAAAATTACAACCGCAAAGCACACACAGAAAGCTGGGCACGTACAAAAAGACACAGTTATGCATACATGCACAGAATTCAAAATAATGACTAATTTAAGGTAAGGTAATAATTTAAGGTCTTCTTTCAAACACTTTCCAGGAGTCTCTGCCTTTATTGTTCTATATTTCAAAAGCAATAACACTAAATTTTAAGTAATTAAATAACTATATTACTCCAGCTGCAGTTTGTGTATTTTTCAGACCACAGAAAAAGTAAAAGAACAAATCAGTGATACTGAGCAAAATATGACTCAGGTCAGGCAGAATAATGGCTAACACTGGTTTAGCCCTTTTGGAGCCAGAAGTGATTATATGTAGACAAGAGAGCAGCGTCGTCCATAATAGTGATGAGATTTCTGGCTCTTTTTAGAGAACCGGCTCTTTCGGCTCGGCTCACTAAAAAGAGCCGGCTCTTTCGGCTCCGAACTGGCTCTTCAGGTTGTTTTGTTGCTTTAATTAATTCATTATCAACAACAATATAAAATTATGCACAAAAGGAATTAATAATGTAAAAAACCTTGGTTTTTTTTATGTATGTTTACATATATAAATATTTATGGGGGCCCCTAGAGACGAAACACTTACAAACTCCAAAGCACATACAAACACAATTCTAGCGTTAACTGAACTTCCAAAACAGAGCTACCTAGATCACTTAAATTACACAATCGAATTCCTATTTCTATTGTTTTTGTGTTAATACACAAACACTATATATATATATATATATATATATATATATATATATATATATATATATATATATATATATATATATATATATATATATATTCAAATAATAATAATTATAAAAAACTTCATTTATCTGTTACTACCACACACCCAATCTGATTGTTGGTACTTCCTGGCTTGTGTAGCCACTAGGTAACAAAAGCTCAACACAGCCCCTAGCATCCTGGAACACTTCCGTTGTGTTTTGGAGTTTGTTCGTGCTCCGGAGTTTGTACGTGTTTTGGAGTGTGTACGTGCTTTGTCTCTAGGGGCCACTGTAAATATACTTTTATTTATTCACTCCACATGAAATGTAATAAATAAATTATAAAATACAAAAACTAACTATTTACATTTCAACTTTTAACTACTTAAATTTTCAGCTTTTTCCTTTTAAACAAATTTAAAGTGAAACAACACAAAACACTGCAAACCACAACACAATAAAATATAACTTAAAATATGGGGGAAAAGGGGGAAAAAAAGAACGCCCAGATATTTAATTAAGGGAAAGTTTGGAAATACCTTTCCCTTAATTAATTTTTTTTTAGAAATATTAATATCACACTCAGCTGACTGCGTTTTATCTTCCCATTGCATTGATGGGTGGACAGTTCTTAGGTGCCTGTGCATGTTGTTTGTGGTGCGGGCTCTATATGATATCCTTTTCTTGTAGACTCTACACTCTGCCTTTGTTTTGTCAATAGGGCTTTGGAGTTGACGTCACGCCGCAATGCATTGTGGGAGCGCGGCGCCATGTTCGGGGTCTATGAATCAAAACAAACACACTGTGTTGGAACGACGATTACAAGATGCTTAAAAGCAGCTCCAAAGAAACGGACGGTATAGAGACCGATTACATCCAGAGGCGAAGCGGCAGTACTAGCAGAAAATAGCGTGCATTGGAAATGTGGACCCGTATGAAATACGGCCATGGAGTAGAAACCCTGAAGACCAACCGCTACTGATGTAGCCATATTTTCGTACCTTGTCTGTGGAGTCAGCGCGTACAAGTCGTCATTCAAACAAAGGTAAGTCAGCTCGAGTACTGAGTATGAAATGCATTTGATTTCCCTGCAAACATTCAGATTAGTGCAGCATAAATTCATTCATGAGGGGAAATTACAGTGAGAACATGTGGAGGCTCTGTTAGAGGGATAACATAGTGAGTTCAGTGCATTGATGTGACATTGTCCTGAAGGATTTAGTTATTCTCTATGGTTAAAGAAATTGCAATGATTTATTCATATTTATTATAAATAATTCTAATTATACATATTGCTTCCATATTTGTATCCTGTGTCACTAAAAATACATTTTATTTTAACTTTATACATTGATTAATGACCTGCAGAATCTCCTTATCATATTAAGTGATTCATAATTGTCACTTTATGCTTTCTCCATCTCTAAAGTGATGACATCCTTGCATTACATACTTTAGGTTCATTTTCTGCAGGCAGGTTTCTGACAGAGAACAGGCAGATTTACACTATAACATGCAGCCTTCTATAGATGGACACATAAAGAAATGAAACATGTATGTGCTAACTTTCTAAAAACTTTGTTACATTTATGATAAAGTAGTCTGCCTTGGCTCATAGTTCTTGTCTTTAAATGAACTTTGTGTGTTTCAGGTCCTGCACTCTCAAAGACTGAATGAACCAGCATTGCAGCCATGGGTCACTGTGAGCATCACAGGGAAGGTTGGAGCCGCCCACTGCACCTGTAAGGCCGGAGTCGTGGAGACCTGCAGCCATGTCACTGCTCTTCTGTTTAATGTAGAAGCAACAGTGCGGATCCGTGGCACAAGGACTGTTACAGATGAACCTGCATGCTGGGTTTTGCTGGGTAATGTGACCAAGATACAGCCAGAGGTTGGCCATAAGATAGCTGCCCAAAAAAGGCTCTTGATCAAAACATAAACAGACCATCTATATTGAAAGGCAAAAGGAGCCGTCCTCAAAAAAGAAAAATCACACCTGCTACTGTGGAGGAGTTGTCACTGCTATAATGCCATAATGTTTTATCTAGGGGTCTAGATTTATGCCTGTAGTGCACTGCTGTGTAAATAATTTGCATTTACTTTATATGTAATGACTGAGTCCCACTGTTCAAAAATTGAATAAAGAAACAAACTAATGTTTGCCTTTTTTTTATTATTAAAACCACTTTATACAACATCACATCCGTTACAGTGTAGAATCCATATCATTTATAGTTTACAAGTGACAAAATGTTTACATAAAATCATGACAGTGTTTACATGATATCACCCACTACTAATATTACCTTAATTACTGTATCTTTTGAAAAAATACCGCTATTTATACAGCAAAAGACTTAGGAATGTTTAACAGGAGCAGGTTTCATTTTTCCCTGGTTTTATTATCACACTGTTCACCAAATGCAGCAAACCTTCACCATCTTATCCTGAAGGGTCACCTCTTCACCCTCACATGGAAGAAGTAATCTGATTGGCATGGTGGTATGTTTGAAGCAGGTCCCTTGTGTAGCGCTGGAACTCAGTCATGATGTTTCATCCATTTCATAGGCTGGTTTGCTGCAATGATGCCAAATAATTAGCATCTCTATAAATAGAAGGTAGTTCTGCAAAATCACTCAGTAGGATGTTTGTTCTAATTTGCTATGAGCTCAGAGTGCATCGAAAATAAAACTAATAGGCTATAAAGAGTGATATGAACATATTTAGAACTTACCGGAATGAAAATGTCTGGAGCACCAACAGATATTTGGAGATGGAAGAGAACTGGAGCTCGTCTCACAGCTGCTATTCAGGCTAGACGCCTTCGTTTGCTAACATCGATACACGAGCTGCCTCATGTTGCTTCCAGGTTGGGAAAGAATGAAAAGATAAACCATTTTCAAGCTTATTCTCTTGCCGGTCGTGCGATCGAACATTGCAGCGGACCACACAGCAAGAACAAACCGTGGCTGTTGTGTGTGCCTTCGCTCCTTCGTCGCTTGCGCTTAGACTCCGAACATGGCGGATCAGGCCAAAATCCTTTCCACGCCCACCCCCGTGACATCACGCTCCAAAGCCCTATAAGATTGAAATGGTTCCAGACTTTGCTTCTTTTCTCTTGTTGTGTGCTACTACTGGTGCGAGTGTAATTACCGCCCTGCCCCCTCAGCTCAGCGCTGAGCAGAGGGGGGAGGGGCGCAAACGCAAGGCTGTGTTTGGTCTCTGTTCAGCGCAAATACGTTACTTGCAGCGTGAAGCGAAAAAAAGTGAAAGAGATGGCAGAAGAAAGAAAAAAAAAACCCCACAACTCCCAATAAGGATCCGGCTCGCATCGTTAACTTCAAAGATCCGGCTCTAAGAGCCATTTTGTTCGCGACCAACCCATCACTAGTCCATAAACCACAAACCATACAGCTTAATAAACTGAAGCACATACGGCTTCAGTACCACATAGCAAACCATACACGTCAGATAATTAAATTAAATGTTTTCATAAGGTTCTAGTTCAAAAAGTTGAATAAGAGGAAGTGAGGCCTAGCTAACAGCTATTGACTATAGTTTCATATGCTGGAAAGCCTATAAATCAAAGTGAGCATAAAGATAAAAAAAAATGTAACCATAAATAAACTGTAGAAGTGGAAGTTGAATTTTAAAATAAATAAATAACCATTGCACAGTTGTTACCAGAGAAGCGTTATTGCTATTAAGTTGGGTGCTTTAACATGCTTTTGGAGCTGACCTCAAGTGGCCACTGTCGTTACTCAAGAAACACTGACTTAATTTTTTAGCCCTGGTGGATTACCATTTGTGTTAGCTTTGGTCAATGTAAAGACTGATGGCGGGTGAAAGGCTTACCCTAACCCCCTCTAAAGTATAATTATACAGAACCAGAAAACTTTGTTGTTATTTGAATAGGACCTAAATACTAAAACTATTTCTTGACTAATTACATTTGGGTACATTTAAGATATCCACAACAATATATTTTTTTAATTATTATATGGCAAATTATGATTCTGGAATGTTACAGTGTGTTTTTTAGCTCCAGTATACTGTCACTTCTTCACCTAAACTAAATCTAAATCAAATCAGTCCAACTGACACAAACTAATATGTACCTTTTGTGTCTCTGCTCCAAGATAATAGTAGCTTTCAAAAATACATCAGCCTTAAAAGTTTAATTGAAGGATTAAATAATCTTGGAGGTCAGGAGAGTGTGGAGATAAATTTTAATTGTAAACCTACATACTTTATCCTCTACATATAACCCATTCACTCATTAAAGCAGTGGGCAGCTACCATTTGGTGAATTTGAACTCCTGGCTTTCCAATCATAAGGCAAACATGCCTTTAACATTAAGAAGGTATTTGGAATATATTAAAGGGAAGATTTGATGCCAGTCAATATAATCCCAAAGTAGTATTCAGGAGTTAAACTGGGAAATAGTGCATGCCTTGAGCAGAAAATGAAAGAGATGTAGAGGTTAGAGTAGGAGGTGGATTTAATCTAATTAGCCGAGGAACTTAAACTCGTTGGAATTGAAACTAATTTAACATTTCAAATTCTGTGTAATAACTACAGAAGTGGGGAAGGCTCTGTCACAATAACTCAAAAGTGTCATAAACTGTATAATATAAAAGAGAAAGCCAGTGTAACAATCTTCCTTGTCTCACATTTGCAAAACTATACCAATTCTGTCAATCAGGAAAACAACATGATGATATTTCGCTTGGCTTAAATCTTTCTGAACTCTGAATTTTGGTAAACCAAACAATAAATCAGTTGCTTGACTTTTCCTAATCTACACCTTATAATAGTGCTATGTCCCATTAAAACTTTTAATAAAGTTACTTTGTTTTGACAAGTATTTTAACTTTTTCATTTGGATACTATGGGTGCTCCATAGCATAGCGGTTGATTTCCATTTGGAGACACAAATTCCTGTTGTGTTTGTGTCATGAAGGCCATCCGGATTACAATTCTCCCAAATCCAACATATAGAGCTACCCACTGTGGTTACCCGTTGTGGCAGCTCTAAGTAGCTTAATTTTGGTGTATGCTCAGTATACACTCAGCAATATGATGTTAAAACCACTGACAGCTGAAGAAATCTATAAGATAGATGTCACAATGCAGTGCTCTGGTCCAAACTGCTGAAATGCACCAAAACAAGTTTGAAATAGAGGTTGTTTTAATATTGAGGTTGGATATACAATAGTTAATGAACAGTAACCAGACTGTACAATTAATATAGTGTGCTCTTTAAAAAAAATACAAAGAAAAGGTTAAGGCTTTCATTTGGTGTGCTTTGATAGGCATAAATGTGGCCTTACTACTGAATAGTTTTTTTTTAACTTACTTGAAATAATTATGTAACAACAGCAACAAAAATATAATACATCAAAACAAAACAGAATAACCCAATGCCTTCAGTTAATTGCAAATGTGATTTGCATTATTTTAAACAAGACCAGTGTTTTAGGTTTCTATTGTAAAGATGCAGAGTTTATTTTTATTTCTATTAAGATTTACACAAAAATATGAGAGCTTAATCATCTGCTGCAGGTAATGCTTGGCAAGCTTCTAGTGTTAACAGAAGACACTGGAAATGGTATAATTTTCTTGCAGTAGCATTTGTTTGATGATGTTTTCATCTAGTTTTACACCATCTCTTGTGTCTTCCCTACACTAGCAGAATGAGTGTTAGCCTTCAGAGTGCGGGGCCGGCCAAGTCCCAGTGCATCCATTCTTACTTTGTACAGTTGTTCTGGGTCCCACTGCAG